>NC_088253.1:24767500-24771512 GCF_036013445.1 Caloenas nicobarica
GGGTTAGGGTTAGGTTAGGGTTAGGGTTAGGGTTAGGGTTAGGGTTAGGGTTAGGGTTAGGGTTAGGGTTAGGGTTAGGGTTAGGGTTAGGGTTAGGGTTAGGGTTAGGGTTAGGGTTAGGGTTAGGGTTAGGGTTAGGGTTAGGGTTAGGGTTAGGGTTAGGGTTAGGGTTAGGGTTAGGGTTAGGGTTAGGGTTAGGGTTAGGGTTAGGGTTAGGGTTAGGGTTAGGGTTAGGGTTAGGGTTAGGGTTAGGGTTAGGTTAGGGTTAGGGTTAGGGTTAGGGTTAGGGTTAGGGTTAGGGTTAGGGTTTAGGGTTAGGGTTAGGGTTAGGGTTAGGGTTAGGGTTAGGGTTAGGGTTAGGGTTAGGGTTAGGGTTAGGGTTAGGGTTAGGGTTAGGGTTAGGTTAGGTTAGGGTTAGGGTTAGGGTTAGGGTTAGGGTTAGGGTTAGGGTTAGGGTTAGGGTTAGGGTTAGGGTTAGGGTTAGGGTTAGGGTTAGGGTTAGGGTTAGGGTTAGGGTTAGGGTTAGGGTTAGGGTTAGGGTTAGGGTTAGGGTTAGGGTTAGGGTTAGGGTTAGGGTTAGGGTTAGGGTTAGGGTTAGGGTTAGGGTTAGGGTTAGGGTTAGGGTTAGGGTTAGGGTTAGGGTTAGGGTTAGGGTTAGGGTTAGGGTTAGGGTTAGGGTTAGGGTTAGGGTTAGGGTTAGGGTTAGGGTTAGGGTTAGGGTTAGGGTTAGGGTTAGGGTTAGGGTTAGGGTTAGGGTTAGGGTTAGGGTTAGGGTTAGGGTTAGGGTTAGGGTTAGGGTTAGGGTTAGGGTTAGGGTTAGGGTTAGGGTTAGGGTTAGGGTTAGGGTTAGGTTAGGGTTAGGGTTAGGGTTAGGGTTAGGGTTAGGGTTAGGGTTAGGGTTAGGGTTAGGGTTAGGGTTAGGGTTAGGGTTAGGGTTAGGGTTAGGGTTAGGGTTAGGGTTAGGGTTAGGGTTAGGGTTAGGGTTAGGGTTAGGGTTAGGGTTAGGGTTAGGGTTAGGGTTAGGGTTAGGTTAGGGTTAGGGTTAGGGTTAGGGTTAGGGTTAGGGTTAGGGTTAGGGTTAGGGTTAGGGTTAGGGTTAGGGTTAGGGTTAGGGTTAGGGTTAGGGTTAGGGTTAGGGTTAGGGTTAGGGTTAGGGTTAGGGTTAGGGTTAGGGTTAGGGTTAGGGTTAGGGTTAGGGTTAGGGTTAGGGTTAGGGTTAGGGTTAGGGTTAGGGTTAGGGTTAGGGTTAGGGTTAGGGTTAGGGTTAGGGTTAGGGTTAGGGTTAGGGTTAGGGTTAGGGTTAGGGTTAGGGTTAGGGTTAGGGTTAGGGTTAGGGTTAGGGTTAGGGTTAGGGTTAGGGTTAGGGTTAGGGTTAGGGTTAGGGTTAGGGTTAGGGTTAGGGTTAGGGTTAGGGTTAGGGTTAGGGTTAGGGTTAGGGTTAGGGTTAGGGTTAGGGTTAGGGTTAGGGTTAGGGTTAGGGTTAGGGTTAGGGTTAGGGTTAGGGTTAGGGTTAGGGTTAGGGTTAGGGTTAGGGTTAGGGTTAGGGTTAGGGTTAGGGTTAGGGTTAGGGTTAGGGTTAGGGTTAGGGTTAGGGTTAGGGTTAGGGTTAGGGTTAGGGTTAGGGTTAGGGTTAGGGTTAGGGTTAGGGTTAGGGTTAGGGTTAGGGTTAGGGTTAGGGTTAGGGTTAGGGTTAGGGTTAGGGTTAGGGTTAGGGTTAGGGTTAGGGTTAGGGTTAGGGTTAGGGTTAGGGTTAGGGTTAGGGTTAGGGTTAGGGTTAGGGTTAGGGTTAGGGTTAGGGTTAGGGTTAGGGTTAGGGTTAGGGTTAGGGTTAGGGTTAGGGTTAGGGTTAGGGTTAGGGTTAGGGTTAGGGTTAGGGTTAGGGTTAGGGTTAGGGTTAGGGTTAGGGTTAGGGTTAGGGTTAGGGTTAGGGTTAGGGTTAGGGTTAGGGTTAGGGTTAGGGTTAGGGTTAGGGTTAGGGTTAGGGTTAGGGTTAGGGTTAGGGTTAGGGTTAGGTTAGGGTTAGGGTTAGGGTTAGGGTTAGGGTTAGGGTTAGGGTTAGGGTTAGGGTTAGGGTTAGGGTTAGGGTTAGGGTTAGGGTTAGGGTTAGGGTTAGGGTTAGGGTTAGGGTTAGGGTTAGGGTTAGGGTTAGGGTAGGGTTAGGGTTAGGGTTAGGGTTAGGGTTAGGGTTAGGGTTAGGGTTAGGGTTAGGGTTAGGGTTAGGGTTAGGGTTAGGGTTAGGGTTAGGGTTAGGGTTAGGGTTAGGGTTAGGGTTAGGGTTAGGGTTAGGGTTAGGGTTAGGGTTAGGGTTAGGGTTAGGGTTAGGGTTAGGGTTAGGGTTAGGGTTAGGGTTAGGGTTAGGGTTAGGGTTAGGGTTAGGGTTAGGGTTAGGGTTAGGGTTAGGGTTAGGGTTAGGGTTAGGGTTAGGGTTAGGGTTAGGGTTAGGGTTAGGGTTAGGGTTAGGGTTAGGGTTAGGGTTAGGGTTAGGGTTAGGGTTAGGGTTAGGGTTAGGGTTAGGGTTAGGGTTAGGGTTAGGGTTAGGGTTAGGGTTAGGGTTAGGGTTAGGGTTAGGGTTAGGGTTAGGGTTAGGGTTAGGGTTAGGGTTAGGGTTAGGGTTAGGGTTAGGGTTAGGGTTAGGGTTAGGGTTAGGGTTAGGGTTAGGGTTAGGGTTAGGGTTAGGGTTAGGGTTAGGGTTAGGGTTAGGGTTAGGGTTAGGGTTAGGGTTAGGGTTAGGGTTAGGGTTAGGGTTAGGGTTAGGGTTAGGGTTAGGGTTAGGGTTAGGGTTAGGGTTAGGGTTAGGGTTAGGGTTAGGGTTAGGGTTAGGGTTAGGGTTAGGGTTAGGGTTAGGGTTAGGGTTAGGGTTAGGGTTAGGGTTAGGGTTAGGGTTAGGGTTAGGGTTAGGGTTAGGGTTAGGGTTAGGGTTAGGGTTAGGGTTAGGGTTAGGGTTAGGGTTAGGGTTAGGGTAGGGTTAGGGTTAGGGTTAGGGTTAGGGTTAGGGTTAGGGTTAGGGTTAGGGTTAGGGTTAGGTTAGGGTTAGGGTTAGGGTTAGGGTTAGGGTTAGGGTTAGGGTTAGGGTTAGGGTTAGGGTTAGGGTTAGGGTTAGGGGTTAGGGTTAGGGTTAGGGTTAGGGTTAGGGTTAGGGTTAGGGTTAGGGTTAGGGTTAGGGTTAGGGTTAGGGTTAGGGTTAGGGTTAGGGTTAGGGTTAGGGTTAGGGTTAGGGTTAGGGTTAGGGTTAGGGTTAGGGTTAGGGTTAGGGTTAGGGTTAGGGTTAGGGTTAGGGTTAGGGTTAGGGTTAGGTTAGGGTTAGGGTTAGGGTTAGGGTTAGGGTTAGGGTTAGGGTTAGGGTTAGGGTTAGGGTTAGGGTTAGGGTTAGGGTTAGGGTTAGGGTTAGGGTTAGGGTTAGGGTTAGGGTAGGGTTAGGGTTAGGGTTAGGGTTAGGGTTAGGGTTAGGGTTAGGGTTAGGGTTAGGGTTAGGGTTAGGGTTAGGGTTAGGGTTAGGGTTAGGGTTAGGGTTAGGGTTAGGGTTAGGTTAGGGTTAGGGTTAGGGTTAGGGTTAGGGTTAGGGTTAGGGTTAGGGTTAGGGTTAGGGTTAGGGTTAGGGTTAGGGTTAGGGTTAGGGTTAGGGTTAGGGTTAGGGTTAGGGTTAGGGTTAGGGTTAGGTTAGGGTAGGGTAGGTTAGGGTTGTAGGGTTAGGGTAGGTAGGGTGGTTAGGGTTAGGGTTAGGGTTAGGGTTAGGGTTAGGGGTAGGGTTAGGGTTAGGGTTAGGGTTAGGGGTAGGGGAGGGTTAGGGTTAGGGTTAGGGTGTTAGGGTGTGGGTTAGGGTTAGGGTAGGTTAGGGTTAGGGTTAGGGTTAGGGGTGGGTTAGGGTTAGGGTGAGGGGTAGGGTTAGGGGTAGGGTTAGTTGGGTTAGGGTTAGGGTTGAGGGTGGGTGGGGGTGGGGGTGGGGGTGGGGGAGGGGGTGGGGTGGGGGGGTGAGGAGAGGGACAGCCGCCGGGGGTGGGGGTGGGGGTGGGGG
>NC_088253.1:24776712-24856580 GCF_036013445.1 Caloenas nicobarica
CTAACCCTAACCCTAACCCTAACCCTAACCCTAACCCTAACCCTAACCCTAACCCTAACCCTAACCCTAACCCTAACCCTAACCCTAACCCTAACCCTAACCCTAACCCTAACCCTAACCCTAACCCTAACCCTAACCCTAACCCTAACCCTAACCCTAACCCTAACCCTAACCCTAACCCTAACCCTAACCCTAACCCTAACCCTAACCCTAACCCTAACCCTAACCCTAACCCTAACCCTAACCCTAACCCTAACCCTAACCCTAACCCTAACCCTAACCCTAACCCTAACCCTAACCCTAACCCTAACCCTAACCCTAACCCTAACCCTAACCCTAACCCTAACCCTAACCCTAACCCTAACCCTAACCCTAACCCTAACCCTAACCCTAACCCTAACCCTAACCCTAACCCTAACCCTAACCCTAACCCTAACCCCTAACCCTAACCCTAACCCTAACCCTAACCCTAACCCTAACCCTAACCCTAACCCTAACCCTAACCCTAACCCTAACCCTAACCCTAACCCTAACCCTAACCCTAACCCTAACCCTAACCCTAACCCTAACCCTAACCCTAACCCTAACCCTAACCCTAACCCTAACCCTAACCCTAACCCTAACCCTAACCCTAACCCTAACCCTAACCCTAACCCTAACCCTAACCCTAACCCTAACCCTAACCCTAACCCTAACCCTAACCCTAACCCTAACCCTAACCCTAACCCTAACCCTAACCCTAACCCTAACCCTAACCCTAACCCTAACCCTAACCCTAACCCTAACCCTAACCCTAACCCTAACCCTAACCCTAACCCTAACCCTAACCCTAACCCTAACCCTAACCCTAACCCTAACCCTAACCCTAACCCTAACCCTAACCCTAACCCTAACCCTAACCCTAACCCTAACCCTAACCCTAACCCTAACCCTAACCCTAACCCTAACCCTAACCCTAACCCTAACCCTAACCCTAACCCTAACCCTAACCCTAACCCTAACCCTAACCCTAACCCTAACCCTAACCCTAACCCTAACCCTAACCCTAACCCTAACCCTAACCCTAACCCTAACCCTAACCCTAACCCTAACCCTAACCCTAACCCTAACCCTAACCCTAACCCTAACCCTAACCCTAACCCTAACCCTAACCCTAACCCTAACCCTAACCCTAACCCTAACCCTAACCCTAACCCTAACCCTAACCCTAACCCTAACCCTAACCCTAACCCTAACCCTAACCCTAACCCTAACCCTAACCCTAACCCTAACCCTAACCCTAACCCTAACCCTAACCCTAACCCTAACCCTAACCCTAACCCTAACCCTAACCCTAACCCTAACCCTAACCCTAACCCTAACCCTAACCCTAACCCTAACCCTAACCCTAACCCTAACCCTAACCCTAACCCTAACCCTAACCCTAACCCTAACCCTAACCCTAACCCTAACCCTAACCCTAACCCTAACCCTAACCCTAACCCTAACCCTAACCCTAACCCAAAAAAAAAAAAAAAAATAACAAAAAAAAAAAAAAAAAAAAAAAAAAAAAACAAAAAAAAAATAACAAAAAAAAAAAAAAAAAATAATAAAAAAAAAAAAAACAAAAAAAAAAAAAAACCCTCCCTAAACCTAACCCTAACCAAACCCTAACCCTAACCCTAACCTAACCCTAACCCCTAACCCTAACCCTAAAACCCTAACCCTAACCCTAACCCTAACCCTAACCCTAACCCTAACCCTAACCCTAACCCTAACCCTAACCCTAACCCTAACCCTAACCCTAACCCTAACCCTAACCCTAACCCTAACCCTAACCCTAACCCTAACCCTAACCCTAACCCTAACCCTAACCCTAACCCTAACCCTAACCCTAACCCTAACCCTAACCCTAACCCTAACCCTAACCCTAACCCTAACCCTAACCCTAACCCTAACCCTAACCCTAACCCTAACCCTAACCCTAACCCTAACCCTAACCCTAACCCTAACCCTAACCCTAACCCTAACCCTAACCCTAACCCTAACCCTAACCCTAACCCTAACCCTAACCCTAACCCTAACCCTAACCCTAACCCTAACCCTAACCCTAACCCTAACCCTAACCCTAACCCTAACCCTAACCCTAACCCTAACCCTAACCCTAACCCTAACCCTAACCCTAACCCTAACCCTAACCCTAACCCTAACCCTAACCCTAAACCCTAACCCTAACCCTAACCCTAAACCCTAACCCTAACCCTAACCCTAACCCTAACCCTAACCCTAAACCCTAACCCTAACCCTAACCCTAACCCTAACCCTAACCGTAAACCCTAACCCCTAACCCTAAACCCTTACCCTAAACCCTTAACCCTTAACCCCAAACCCTTAACCCCAAACCCTTAACCCCTAACCTGTAACTCTTACCTCCTAACCCTCAACCCCTAACCCCAACCTAAACTGTAGACCCTGATGGCTGTAACCCTAACCACTGCTGCTCAATCTGACCCCTTAACTCCAGTTAGCAGCCGTAGGTGTTGTCCCTGTAATGACTCTCCATGTGGTGGATTGTAGAAGGGGTGTGGCTTGTTTTTCTGTGTAAATAAAAAGAATAAAAACTATATGTGTGGTGCAGCAGCAGGGATTTGGATGCTCTAGGGGAGTAATTAGGTTTTTTATTTTAAAATGGCTTTCTTTTACTAATTACTCCCCTAGAGCATGTCCTTTTCTACTGCTGTAATTTCTCTATTTATACTGAATTTAAATTTAAACCAATATGTGTCTGCATACCATTCAATTCAAACCCTATTATAACTGCAAACTCTGTCTAAGGTCTCACACAACTCCAACACTAAAGACCCACAGACCACTCAAATTCCAAAGAACCTTGGACAGTGCTTTTAAAGTTCTCCAACACACTTCCAGACAAACTCTAACATACAAATGTCAAAGAAGAGTCCAGCACTTGCAATCAGAGTCCAACCCTCACACACGACCTCCTGATGTCAGACTATGGACCTCTCAAACCACAAATCACACCAGACAAGAAAATGGTAGTCTGCTTTACTAGCCTCATTACAGCTCTGACTTTAGTGCAACCGGCAAATGAAAAGTTTTACAACTTCAGCTGCATTTATTTCATCTCTGCGATAAAAAGCAGTTTCTTTTCTGCCAACAATGTTCCCTTATCATGGTTGCCTTTAGAGAACAATCTCCTCTTTATTACAGCTTTTCCATGTCATTTGTGGCAGTGCATCAGGCTGAATAAAACTACACCACCCTTACTACATTTTTTATTACAGCTTTTCTTACCTGACAGCAGACATTTGACTCACTCTTTATTTCTACATTGCCTTGACTGCACTTCAGAACAAATTCCTACTTCACTGCAGCTCCTTTACATCATTTCTTCATGTACAGCAGGCCAAACAAAATCTCTCCTTTACTACATCACATAACAAATAACCACCTCATCCTTATTACACCTATCACAGCATCACATGAGAGAGGATAACTCACTCCTATCACAACCCTGTCCTACTCACAGGCCATTTAGGCAAACTACTCCTACCCTTCAACAACAACATTCAAAATTGTCTTCCCGGGACTATTCATTAAACAAACCTCCTCACAAGGACTTACATTGCCACAACGCAAAATAGCTTTTGCCAAAACCTGTTCCCAGTGGCCTCTAAAAATGACCCTGCCTGCGAAAACCCCGGCCCGAGCACGACCTGCGTCCGAACGTTGGTGATGAACGTCGCCTCGCAGAGTGGCCGGGACCGGGGAAAAAAAAACCCAGCCAGGGGAGGGAAAAAAAAATCCCCCAGCTGGGGTGTTTTTTTTTTTTTTTTTTTAATTTTGAAATTTTCCTGAAAAAGGAAAAAACTATTAAATTGTAAGGACAAATACCCACAACCCCTAACCACATTCAAACCCCATCACACCGCTAAAACACACCACTCCTTCACCTACCTAAACCACCACACCCTGACGCTGCTGCCATCCTCCCCCCTGCGCTGCCACCCCTCGGGAACGCTGCTCCCGGGAGCCTCCAAAAAAAGCTTTAATACACCCTGCCTGCAAAAACCCCGGCCCGAGCACGACCTGCGTCCGAACGTTGGCGATGAACGTCGCCTCGCAGAGCGGCCGGGACCGGGGAAAAAAAACCCAGCCGGGGGAGGGAAAAAAAAATCCCCCGGCTGGGTTTTTTTTTTTTTTTTCTGTTTTAATTTTGAAATTTTCCTGAAAAAGGAAAAACTATTAAATTGCAAGGACAAATACCCACAACCCCTAACCACATTCAAACCCCATCACACCGCTAAAACACACCACTCCTTCACCTACCTAAACCACCACACCCTGACGCTGCTGCCATCCTCCCCCCTGCGCTGCCGCCCCTCGGGAACGCTGCTCCCGGGAGCCTCCAAAAAAACCTTTAATACACCCTGCCTGCAAAAACCCCGGCCCGAGCACGACCTGCGTCCGAACGTTGGCGATGAACGTCGCCTCGCAGAGCGGCCGGGACCGGGAAAAAAAACCCAGCCGGGGGAGGGAAAAAAAAAATCCCCCGGCTGGGGTTTTTTTTTTTCCTGTTTTAATTTTGAAATTTACCTGAAAAAGGAAAAAACTTTTAAATTTCAAGGACAAATACCTACAACCCCACACCACAATCATACCACATCACACGGCTAAAAACATACCACTGCTCCTGTACCAAAACCACCACACCCTCACGCTGCTGCCGCTCTTCCCCCCGTGCCGCCTCCCCGTTTGGGCATCGCCCCTTGGGGATGCTGTTCTCGGGAGCCTCTAAACTCAACCCGCCTGCAAAAACCCCGGTCCCGGCCCTACCTCTGTCCCAACATGGGTGACGAACGTCACCTTGCAGAGCGGCTGGGACTGGGGAAAACACAACAAAAACACCCACAACACCCAACCGGGGGAAAATAGAGAAAAAAATCCCCAGCTGGCCTTTTTTACAATTATTTTTAATATTTCAAACTACCTACCACATTAACCTGCAAAGAAAAATACACACTACCCCAAACCACATTCACTCCAGACTTCACACTGTCCAAACACGCCGCTCGTCAGCTCCCGTTCCGACCCCGACCGCGCTCCCAGCACCGCCGCTCCGTCGCCTGCCCCCGCGATGGGTCCCCGGGTGCTTGTGGAATTGCTGCTCCTGAGGTTGACAAACACCACTCTGTCTGCAAAAACCCTGGCCTGACGCTGACCACCAAACAAACAGTGATGAATGTTGTCCGGCTGAATGGCTGGGACCGGGGATTAAAAACAACCGGCTGTGCTGAAATAAACCTTTCCCTGGCTGAGCTTTTGGTTACTCTACCTTAAAATTTTTCTACTATGTCAGCATTACATACAAACTGTGGATAAAAACAAAGCAGCTCCTACTCAAGTTCTGGCACATTCTGAAACTACCTCTCATTCACCATCTACACTGTTCCAACCCTCACTTACACCACTGTAATTTAACCACCCGACCGCCTGGACAGAGATCACCCCTATTCCACGGCCGCCCCTGGAACTGCCCGACCGCGCGCCTCGTGACGTCGCCGCTCCGTCCCCTTTGAAAACCTTGGGCTTTGCGCCGACAAAAAAATAAAAGGAGTATGCTTCGCTACGAGTGCCGCTCCTTTCCCTCGGTTTTTGCGCTCCGACGAACCTCGCTCCTCTTCTCGGTGGCTTTGGTGCTGCAAAATTGCTTGAAGTGTGTCAGATTATCAGTGTGTGCTCTTTGATGTGTTGCTTTACTGCTGCAGTTTTTCCAACAGCTGGATGAAGCTCTACAATAGATCTTATGGGGATCCTTGAGGGTTCCCTCTGTTCCACGGCTGCTACTCCACAGAACCTATAAACTACTTGGCCTGCGATAGACTGGCAGTCCCCGGCTGGGCCGGGTCCTAAGTTTAAGAACTCCTGCGCCCCAAAAGCCATTTGCTTCCCTTCCGGTGAGCGGTATTTGATTGCTACCGCTTAGGGAGACCGGCGGCAAATACTTCGTTTCCATTTCACCTGGTCTTCTCCTGTATCATTCTTGCAAATTTTTAAAATTTCACCTGGTTTTCTGCTGAATTTTCCAGATAAATTCTCCAATTCTGGGAGATCCCCAGGAGCGATGCCCTTACGGTATCGCGTGGCGGCGTCACGCGGAGATCCTCGAGACTGTTCTGTTTGAACGATGGGTCTGGCTGCGTGTTCGAGATATTCTGATAAACACAACAAATCGTCCTTCCGTGGTTCGCTCTCACGGGGTGACCCCATATATTTCTGTCCCATCCTTCAGGGGATGCTATTGGTTTCCTAATGGGTGGCATAACAGGAGAACAACAAGTCTGCATAAGGATTACTTCATGCTTTCCTCTACCTTTTGTTTCTTCTTTTCTTCTTGTAAAGGTTTCTGCAGCAGCTCGATTTTCATTGACAATGACAATAGTGCAGCCGGTTTTGTGCCTAATCTCCTCCCTTGGATTTTGCTTTTCTCCGTTGAGGCTTTTCCTCTCCTGACAGGTGGGTTGTGGGCAGGTACTTAACAGTTTGCTATTAATTCCCTTTCCATCCTTCCTTAGGCTCTTGACCAGGGTGAGCTGTTCTGCCACAGCTTTCCAAGTGTGTCAATTACCACAGGCTCATTCCTCCAAGATTCTGGAACTCTAACTCACCCTGTGCCTCAGTAAGTTATCGGTGACAGTGCCCGCCATCCTGCCGACAATGGTTGGTGTCGGGTGGGTGACTCGGGGCACCGCTGGTTGAGAGCTGTTTTAGATCGCTTACCGTGTGACGTTTGAGTGATGGCAAGGGGGACTATAACTGCTTTAACAAAAAATGCCAGGCATATTCAGGTGAGACTCAAATCAGAGTGATCTCTACCTGGACGGGAAATGCCGAAGGCTAAAGGGAGGCCCTCCTGTCGAGTCGAAGTTCAGATAGGACCTCGTCGCTTACTAAACTCCTGCTCATAGAGGAGTCTAAGTGCAGCAGAGTGCAAACTTAGCCCCTGGCTGGATCTACAGTTTGTATCTGTCGTGAGGTTCAGAATGGACCCCCTTGCTTTCTAAACTCTTCCTCGGAGAAGAGTCTAGGTGCGGCTGGATCCAAACTTAGCCCCAGATGCATCTACAGCTCATGTCTACAATACACAGAGCATAGGGGAAACACGTAAGGGATTAAATTTATATATGGCCGAGGGATTGCATGTGCTCAATCAACCCCTTATATCACTTAGCTGGGATTTCAGAGTTTCATCATTCTGCACCTTGACGTCCTTACCTCCCCTCCAGGGGCCTGGGGTCTGGTGGATTGCGGTCCGGATCCTTGGTCTCTTGAGGCAAACTCTCAGGCAAAGTCCATGATAACAAGTATCCTAACAGAGTGGTACGGCACAAGGGCTGACTCGAACTGCCGCCTTTGCTGAGTTCCCACCCGAGTGTAGAAATTCCTGGGTGTTTATACCCTTACAGGCTATTTACCCACCCCTCACACCATGATTCAAACCCATAGCAACAGTTGAGTCTGGAGTCTCCTTGCTTCTTAGTGGATCCTTTGCACTGACCTCAGACAGGCCTTTGCTTTGTGCAGCTGTAGATACGGTTTACGGTCCATGGGCACTTCATGCTGCCTTGAATGTATTGTTTTCTGTGAATGATTCCTATTTGTTCAAAAGAGTGCGATGCGGGCCTGATCTCACAGGTGGCGATCGTAGTCTGTAGCTGCTTTTGTTGCCGTGAAGCAAAGGTCATAATGACAAGTGATATACTCTTAAGAGACATTTTCTTTAGCTAAAAAGACTCATAATGACAACGTGGTCACCTACAAAGAAAAAAAAATTAGTTAAGACAATGTCTGTGAAATAACAGCACGCTAGTCAACAATGATCTTTGGTACCAACTGTAAAACACAAGTGAAGGGACTGTCCACTCCCCCTGCCCATGGATACTCTAGCCTGGATGATGGTACAAGTTTTGCCTACGGGCTTGATTGTGTCAATAGATTAACCATGGACGCCTGGGGCTCAGTCCACCCACACCTGACTCCCCATGCCTCCGGGCAGAGCAGCTCCAAGACAAACACGCACACGTGCAGACTGATGCTGCACAGAACGCTACAAACACCACCACTCCAACAGCACCAAAAACGTTCAACAATGCAAAGAACTCCAACTACAGAGACGGCACCAAAACAAACTACAGGGAGGCAGTGGTGAGGCGAGTAGCCTCTACTGCAACCCCAAAACAAAAAGGAGCTGAACATCACGGCTCCTTACGAGACAGCGGCACTGGCACAAACAGAGACGGCGCAAGTGCAAGTAGCTCCTGCAAAACCCAAAGACTTCAGGATGCTGGGAAGAAGTGCCAGTCCCTTAGACTGGATGGGTAGGGAGCAGAGCTGCCCACGCAGCCCTGAACAACACCATAAAACACAACTGACCAGAAACGTCCGAGGCACAAGAACCATCCACGCTTTCGGCTGCTGATACAAGAAAAGCGGCACCCAATTGGCACTAGGCCAATCGGCACCGGCATTCCAGACCCCGGGATGGCGCCTGAGATGCCTGTCGTGCCCCTCGGGCACCACGAGACCCCGGGATCGTCTGAATGGCGCAAGACAGACTTCCCGAAGTACACAACACCACAGACACAGCCTGGAGCTGCCCTGCCCGAGCTGGCATCGCACTGTGAGGTTCCCTGCGCCCTTTACCCACCCAAAGGGGACTGTTCCTGGATGGTACTTTCCCCTCTGAGACCTTTAGCCCCCCGCTCCTGCAGTTCCCAGCCCCTCCCCAGGCCCCGTGCCTCCACTTAGCTTTCAGAGAGCCAAGGGACTCAATCCATCCACGGAGGAAAACAGCACATGGGCTCACGGGGATCTTCTTGCATTGCCGGGTTCCTCTTCAACATCTGCAACAACACAGGTAAACACACGCTCACTAAGCAGTGCCAGCACGAAGTATTGTGAGGTCAACGCTGACCCCTTCCACAACACCCACCTCCTCTTAAGTTCCCAGGCATTCCATTCAGCTGCTTGTGCCATGGGGTCCACAAAACGCCTGCAAAACAAGAAGGAAATGCTGAACCGGGTCACCGGACAATACTGTGATCCTGAACACCAGCCACCGCCTCACCTGCTTGGCTGCTGGTCGGTGTGCGGCTTCGCCCCTCCGAGCTTGCCTGTAGCGCCTGCTAAAACAAATGCGTGTGCTGAGAGGCTGCCCAGAAGCACAGCCTGCCCGCAGACGGTCCCATGTCCCGCTCCTTTACCTTGGCTGCTCGCCCACCTGGCCTCTGTCACCTTCACCTGCCACGCTGTTGACCGCGTTGAGGCCCAGCTACCACCTGTAAAACACAAGCAAAGGATGCTCGTACCCGCACCAGAAACACAAGACCAGAAATGAGACGCTGCTTCGGCCCAGCGCTCCTTGCTCACCTTGCCCGAGGAGCTGCGGTGCCGATACCTGGCTTTCCTCTTGGCTTCGCACCTATAAAATAGAGAAACAACCAAACTTACATAGAGGCACACGGCACACCATCCCTCCGAGACCTCGCACCGGCCCACCTGCTCACGGCTCCCCGCTTGCCACTTCCATCTCTCTTGTGGGCCAAGGTGTCCCTCTGCATCTGAAATTGAGTTATTCGACAAGTCACCCAGATGCTGATCAACAGCTTGACCATTCCACAGGTCTGCTTTCTATTCACAAATAACACCAGAAGCTGTAATCGAGTCCCTAAAACACTGGTTGACGGACTGTCCGTTCCCCTGCCCACAGCTACTCAGTCCCAGATGACTGTACAACCTTAGCCTACACTATTTAACATCTCAACAGATTAACTGTGGATTCCTAGAGCTCAGTCCACCCACCCATGACTCTTCGCCTGCGGGCAGAGCAGCTCCGAGCTAAACGCACACACTGATGTTCCACAGAACACTACAAACAGCACGCCTGCGACAGCACCAAAAACGCTCAACAATGAAAACGACTCCAACAGAGACTGCATGGATCAAAAGAACCTGGGGGGAGGCAGTGATGAGGCGAGGAGCCTCTACTGCAACCCCAAAACAAAAGGAGCCGAACATCACGGCCCCTTACGAGATGGCGGCAGTGGCATGGCAAACAGAGACGGCGGCACTGGCAAAACGCTCCCGCAAGACCTAAGAACTTCTTCCCAGCATCCTGAAGTGCCAGTCCCTTAGACTGGATGGGTAGGGAGCAGAGCTGCCCACACAGCCCAGAACTACACCATAAAACAACTGACCAGAAATGTCCGAGGCGCAAGAACCATCCACGCTTTCGGCTGCTGATACAAGAAAAGCAGCACCCAATTGGCACTAGGCCAATCGGCACCGGCGTTCCAGACCCCGGGATGGCGCCTGAGATGCCTGTCATGCCCCTCGGGCACCACGAGACCCCAGGATCGTCTGAACGGCGCAAGGCAGGCTTCCCTAAGTACACGACAACGCAGACACAGGCTGGAGCTGCCCTGCCCAAGCTGGCATCGCACTGTAAGGTTCCCTGCACCCTTTGCCCACCCAAAGGGGACTGTTCCTGGACGGCCCTTTCCCCTCTGAGACCTTTAGCCCCCCCCCCCCCGCAATTCCCAGCCCCTCCCCCAGCCCCGTGCCTCCACTTAGCTTTCAGAGGGCCGAGGGACAGGATCCATCCATGGAGGAAAACACCACATGGGCTCACGGGGATCTTCTTGCATTGCCGGGTTCCTCTTCAACATCTGCAACAACACAAGTAAACACACACTCACTAAGCAGTGCCAGCACTAAATATCATGTGCATCAACACCGACGACATCCACAGCACCCACCTCCCCCGAAGTTCCCAGGCGTTCCATTCAGCCTCTCGTGCCATGGGCGCAGGCAGAAACCCTCATCACTCGTGGCACCTAGGACAGCAGGAAACAAAACAGCTCTAGTGCTTGGGACAAGTCCCCAGCCCCACACTCCTCCTCACCCCTACCCCTGCTCACTGCAAACGGTCCTCTGAGTCCAAAGGGGTCCACAAAGCCCCTGCAAAACAAGAAGGAAACGCTGAACCGAGTCACCAGGCAATACTGTGCTCCTGAACACCAGCCACCTCCTCACCTTCTTAGCTGCTGGTCAGCGTGCGGCTTCGCCCCTCTGAGCTTGCCTGTAGCTCCTGTTAAAACAAAGGTGCATGCTCAGATACTGCCCAGAAGCACAGCCTGCCCGCAGATGGTCCCATCTCCCGCCCCTTTACCTTGGCTGCTCGCCCACCTGGCCTCCGTCACCTTCACCTGCCACGCTGTTGACCATGTTGAGGCCCAGCTACCACCTGTAAAACACAAGCAAAGGATGCTGAGACCTGCACCGGAAACACAACACCTGAAATGAGACGCTGCTTCACCCCAGCGCTCCTTGCTCACCTTGCCCGAGGAGCTGCGGTGCCGATACCCGGCTTTCCTCCTCGCTTCGCACCTATAAAATAGAGAAACAACCAAACTTACATAGAGGCACACGGCACACCTTCCCTCTGAGACCTCGCACCGGCCCACCTGCTTACGGCGCTTGGCTTGCCTCTTCCGTCGCTCTTTTAGGCCAAGTTTTCCCTCTGCATCTGAAATCAAGGTATTCAACAGGTCACCCAGATGCTGATCAACAGCTTGACCATTCCACAGGTCTGCTTTCTATTCACAAATAACACCAGAAGCTCTAATCGAGTCCCTAAATTACTGGTGAAGGGACTGCCCACTGCCCCTGCCCACAGCTGCTCCATCCTAGAAGACTGTACAACCTTTGCCCACACTATTACATACATCAAGAGATTAACCATGGACTCCTAGGGCTCAGTGCACCCACCCATGACTCTACGCCTCCGGGCAGAGCAGCTCCGAGCCAAACGCACACATGCGAAGACTGACGCTCCACAGAACGCTACAAACAACACGACTGCAACAGCACCAAAAACGCACAACAATGAGAATGACTCCAAGACCAGAGACTGCATCAAAAGAACCTGTGGGGAGGCAGAAGAGAGGCGAGAAGCCTCTACTGCAACCCCAAAACAAAAAGGAGCCGAACGTCCCGGCCCCTTACGAGACGGCGGCGCTGGCACAAACAAACAAACCAACCGAGACGGCGGCACTGGCAAAACGCTCCCGCAAGACTTAAGAACTTCTTCCCAGCATCCTGAAGTGCCAGTCCCTTAGACTGGATGGGTAGAGAGCAGAGCTGCCCACGCAGCCCTGAACACCACCATAAAACAACTGACCAGAAATGTCCGAGGCGCAAGAACCATCCACGCTTTCAGCTGCTGATACAGGAAAACCAGCACCCAATTGGCACTAGGCCAATCAGCACCGGCATTCCAGACCCTGGGATGGCACTGAGATGCCTGTCGTGCCCCTCGGGCACCACGAGACCCCAGGATCGCCTGAACGGCGCAAGGCAGGCTTCCCGAAGGACACGACAACGCAGACACAGGCTGGAGCTGCCCTGCCCTAGCTGGCATCGCACTGTTAGGTTCTCTGCACCCTTTACCCACCCAAAGGGGACTGTTCCTGGACGGCCCTTTCCCCTCTGAGAACTTTAAACCCCGCCCTGCAATTCCCAGCCCCTCCCCAGCCCCTGTGCCTCCACTTAGCTTTCAGGGGGCCGAGGGACTGGATCCATCCTGAACGTAGAAAAACACCACAGGGGCTCACGGGGATCTTCCAGCAGTTGCCAGTTTCCCCTTCATCACCTGCAATAGGAAAAGAAAACAGACGCACACTACTGACCACCAGGGTAATAGTTACCAATACTAGTCTAACAGCCACTGCTCACCTTGGCTGAGTTCTGGGAAGGACATTTGAATGATCCACCAGGGGCCACCCCACGCTGCAAGAGTACTGGGGACAACACCGCTTTCTGTGGGTGATCAGGGAGGCGATGAGCCACCCCAGAGCCATAAAGACACTCTGCCTTATGGCCCCGCTGCTTCCTTCAGAAGTGCTATAACTCCAACTACAGATACAAGACGCTCACTCTAACCCCCGCTAGATAAACTGAGCGTCAGTCCTAAGAGGAGAGATTACATCAGCAGCTTGGTATACAGCAGTAAAAACCAAAAAAACAATGCTCCATTTTCATTGCAGTCAGGAGCTCCAGGAAAATGCAAAGCACCTAGAATTGAATCAATAAATTAAGTGTAGTTACAAACATACTTTCTAGTACACCTGCTGTTGAACCTTCGCTGCTCCTGAAGCTCTTACCTCAAGCAGACACCTCCACTTCTCCAAACAGGTCTGTCCATGCTGACTAAACAGCTCAAAAGCTGCCCACTGCTGAAGGAGCAGCAGAGAACCAGCACCAAGGCAGCCCTGGAGCAGAATGAGCTCCTGCCCAGGGGCTGCAGCTCAAATACCCCAGGGCCCGCCCACCCACTTCCCACAATCCCCTGGGGAAGGGGAGGGGTCAATCACCCCTGGCCCCACCCACCACCCTGACCAAACCACCTGGGAAAGGGGAGGGGTCGATAACTATTATGGTAATAAATAGATTCTACAAGAATCTCTTCTAAAAAGCAACGCAGGGCTTGCTTTGCCTCCGCAGGACTCCAAAGGTCTCCCCAGGACCCCCCTCATCCTCCAGGGCTCCCCGGACCCTCCCCAGCTATCGCCTCGTCTCCCTGGGGCTCCCCTGAGATCCACCGTCCTCCCCAGGGTTCACATCGATTCCCCGAGGCTGCCAAGTTCTCCCCAGGGCTCATCGTGGTTCGTCACGGCTCCCCAAAACGTGTCTTGGTTCCCCAGGGCTCCCCATTCCTCCCCACGGCTCCCCAAAACGTGTCTTCGTTCCCCAGGGCTCCTCAAAATGTGTCTTGGTTCCCCAGGGCTCCCCAAAATGTGTCTTGGTTCCCCAGGTCTCCCCAAAACGTGTCTTGGTTCCCCAGAGCTCCCCATTCCTCCCCAGGGCTCCCCAAAACGTGTCTTGGTTCCTCAGGGCTCCCCATTCCTCCCCAGGGCTCCCCAAAACGTGTCTTGGTTCCCCAGAGCTCCCCATTCCTCCCCAGGGCTCCCCAAAATGTGTCTTGGTTCCCCAGGTCTCCCCATTGCTCCCCAGGGCTCCCCAAAAAGAGTCTTGGTTCCTCAGGGCTCCCCATTCCTCCCCAGGGCTCCCCAAAACGTGTCTTGGTCCCTCACGGCTCCACATTACTCCTCAGGGCTCCCCAAAACGTGTCTTGGTTCCCCAGAGGTCCTCATTCCTCCCCAGGGCTCCCCAAAACGTGTCTTGCTTCCCCAGGGCTCCTCAAAACGTGTCTTGGTTCCCGAGGGCTCCCCATTCCTCCCCAGGGCTCCCCAAAATGTGCCTTGGTTCTCCAGGTCTCCCCAAAACGTGTCTTGGTTCCCCAGAGCTCCCCATTCCTCCCCAGGGCTCCCCAAAACGTGTCTTGGTTCCTCAGGGTTCCCCATTCCTCCCCAGGGCTCCCCAAAACGTGTCTTGGTTCCCCAGAGCTCCCCATTCCTCCTCAGGGCTCCCCAAAACGTGTCTTGGATTCCTGAAGGCTCCCCATTCCTCCCCAGGGCTCCTCAAAACGTGTCTTGGTTCCTCGGGTCTCCGCATTCCTCCCCAGGGCTCCCCAAAACGTGTCTTGGTTCCCCAGAGCTCCCCATTCCTCCCCAGGGCTCCCAAAAACGTGTCTTGGATCCTTAGGGCTCCCCATTCCTCCCCAGGGCTCCCCAAAACGTGTCTTGATTCCCCAGGCCTCCCCTTTGCTCCCCAGGGCTCCCCAAAAGGTGTCTTGGTTCCCCAGGTCTCCCCATTGCTCCCCAGGGCTCCCCAAAACGTGTCTTGGTTCCTCAGGGCTCCCCATTCCTCCCCAGGGCTCCCCAAAACGTGTCTTGGTTCCCCAGAGGTCCCCATTCCTCCCCAGGGCTCCCCAAAACGTGTCTTGGTTCCCCAGGGCTCCTCAAAACGTGTCTTGGTTCCCGAGGGCTCCCCATTCCTCCCCAGGGCTCCCCAAAATGTGTCTTGGTTCCCCAGGGCTCCTCAAAACGTGTCTTGGTTCCCGAGGGCTCCCCATTCCTCCCCAGGGCTCCCCAAAACGTGTCTTGGTTCTCCAGGTCTCCCCAAAACGTGTCTTGGTTCCCCAGAGCTCCCCATTCCTCCCCAGGGCTCCCCAAAACGTGTCTTGGTTCCCCAGAGCTCCCCATTCCTCCCCAGGGCTCCCCAAAACGTGTCTTGGTTCCTCAGGGTTCCCCATTCCTCCCCAGGGCTCCCCAAAACGTGTCTTGGTTCCCCAGAGCTCCCCATTCCTCCTCAGGGCTCCCCAAAACGTGTCTTGGATTCCTGAAGGCTCCCCATTCCTCCCCAGGGCTCCCCAAAACGTGTCTTGGTTCCTCGGGTCTCCGCATTCCTCCCCAGGGCTCCCCAAAACGTGTCTTGGTTCCTCAGAGCTCCCCATTCCTCCCCAGGGCTCCCAAAAACGTGTCTTGGATCCTTAGGGCTCCCCATTCCTCCCCAGGGCTCCCCAAAACGTGTCTTGATTCCCCAGGCCTCCCCTTTGCTCCCCAGGGCTCCCCAAAAGGTGTCTTGGTTCCCCAGGTCTCCCCATTGCTCCCCAGGGCTCCCCAAAACGTGTCTTGGTTCCTCAGGGCTCCCCATTCCTCCCCAGGGCTCCCCAAAACGTGTCTTGGTTCCCCAGAGGTCCCCATTCCTCCCCAGGGCTCCCCAAAACGTGTCTTGGTTCCCCAGGGCTCCTCAAAACGTGTCTTGGTTCCTCAGGGCTCCCCATTCCTCCCCAGGGCTCCCCAAAATGTGTCTTGGTTCTCCAGGTCTCCCCAAAACGTGTCTTGGTTCCCCAGAGCTCCCCATTCCTCCCCAGGGCTCCCCAAAACGTGTCTTGGTTCCTCAGGGTTCCCCATTCCTCCCCAGGGCTCCCCAAAACGTGTCTTGGTTCCCCAGAGCTCCCCATTCCTCCTCAGGGCTCCCCAAAACGTGTCTTGGATTCCTGAAGGCTCCCCATTCCTCCCCAGGGCTCCCCAAAACGTGTCTTGGTTCCTCGGGTCTCCGCATTCCTCCCCAGGGCTCCCCAAAACGTGTCTTGGTTCCCCAGAGCTCCCCATTCCTCCCCAGGGCTCCCCAAAACGTGTCTTGGTTCCTCAGGGCTCCCCATTCCTCCCCAGGGCTCCCCAAAACGTGTCTTGGTTCCTCAGGGCTCCCCAAAACGTGTCTTGGTTCCTCGGGGCTCCCCGTTCCTCCTCAGGGCTCCCCAAAACGTGTCTTGGTTTCTCGGGGCTCCCCATTCCTCCCCAGAGCTCCCCAAAACGTGTCTTGGTTCCCCAGAGCTCCCCATAACTCCCCAGGGCTCCCCAAAACGTGCTTTTGTTTCTCGCGGCTCCCCATTCCTCCCCAGAGCTCCCCAAAATGTGTCTTGGTTCCCCAGAGCTCCCCATTCCTCCCCAGGGCTCCCCAAAACGTGTCTTGATTCGTCAGGGCTCCCCATTCCTCCCCAGGGCTCCCCAAAACGTGTCTTGGTTCCCCAGGGCTCCCCATTCCTCCCCAGAGCTCCCCAAAACGTGTCTTGGTTCCTCAGGTCTCCCCATTCCTCCCCAGGGCTCCCCAGAACGTGTCTTGGTTCCTCAGAGCTCCCCAAAACGTGTCTTGGTATCTCGGGGCTCCCCATTCCTCCCCAGGGCTCCCAAAAACGTGTCTTGGATCCTTAGGGCTCCCCATTCCTCCCCAGGGCTCCCCAAAACGTGTCTTGATTCCCCAGAGCTCCACATTGCTCCCCAGGGCTCCCCAAAACGTGTCTTGGTTCCCCAGAGCTCCCCATTCCTCCCCAGGGCTCCCCAAAACGTGTCTTGGTTCCTCAGGGCTCCCCATTCCTCCCCAGGGCTCCCCAAAACGTGTCTTGGTTCCTCAGGGCTCCCCAAAACGTGTCTTGGTTCCTCGGGGCTCCCCGTTCCTCCTCAGGGCTCCCCAAAACGTGTCTTGGTTCCTCAGGGCTCCCCATTACTCCTCAGGGCTCCCCAAAACGTGTCTTGGTTCCTCAGGGCTCCCCAAAACGTGTCTTGGTTCCTCGGGGCTCCCCGTTCCTCCTCAGGGCTCCCCAAAACGTGTCTTGGTTCCCCAGAGCTCCCCATTGCTCCCCAGGGCTCCCCAAAACGTGTCTTGGTTCCTCAGGGCTCCCCATTCCTCCCCAGGGCTCCCCAAAACGTGTCTTGGTTCCTCAGGGCTCCCCGTTCCTCCTCAGGGCTCCCCAAAACGTGTCTTGATTCCTCAGAGCTCCCCAAAACGTGTCTTGGTATCTCGGGGCTCCCGATTCCTCCCCAGGGCTCCCAAAAACGTGTCTTGGATCCTTAGGGCTCCCCAAAACGTGTCTTGGTTCCTCGGGGCTCCCCATTCCTCCCCAGGGCTCCCCAAAATGTGTCTTGGTTCTCCAGGGCTCCCCAAAACGTGTCTTGGTTCCCCAGAGCTCCCCATTCCTCCCCAGGGCTCCCCAAAACGTGTCTTGGTTCCTCAGGGTTCCCCATTCCTCCCCAGGGCTCCCCAAAACGTGTCTTGGTTCCCCAGAGCTCCCCATTCCTCCTCAGGGCTCCCCAAAACGTGTCTTGGATTCCTGAAGGCTCCCCATTCCTCCCCAGGGCTCCCCAAAACGTGTCTTGGTTCCTCGGGTCTCCGCATTCCTCCCCAGGGCTCCCCAAAACGTGTCTTGGTTCCCCAGAGCTCCCCATTCCTCCCCAGGGCTCCCAAAAACGTGTCTTGGATCCTTAGGGCTCCCCATTCCTCCCCAGGGCTCCCCAAAACGTGTCTTGATTCCCCAGGCCTCCCCTTTGCTCCCCAGGGCTCCCCAAAAGGTGTCTTGGTTCCCCAGGTCTCCCCATTGCTCCCCAGGGCTCCCCAAAACGTGTCTTGGTTCCTCAGGGCTCCCCATTCCTCCCCAGGGCTCCCCAAAACGTGTCTTGGTTCCCCAGAGGTCCCCATTCCTCCCCAGGGCTCCCCAAAACGTGTCTTGGTTCCCCAGGGCTCCTCAAAACGTGTCTTGGTTCCCGAGGGCTCCCCATTCCTCCCCAGGGCTCCCCAAAATGTGTCTTGGTTCTCCAGGTCTCCCCAAAACGTGTCTTGGTTCCCCAGAGCTCCCCATTCCTCCCCAGGGCTCCCCAAAACGTGTCTTGGTTCCTCAGGGTTCCCCATTCCTCCCCAGGGCTCCCCAAAACGTGTCTTGGTTCCCCAGAGCTCCCCATTCCTCCTCAGGGCTCCCCAAAACGTGTCTTGGATTCCTGAAGGCTCCCCATTCCTCCCCAGGGCTCCCCAAAACGTGTCTTGGTTCCTCGGGTCTCCGCATTCCTCCCCAGGGCTCCCCAAAACGTGTCTTGGTTCCCCAGAGCTCCCCATTCCTCCCCAGGGCTCCCCAAAACGTGTCTTGGTTCCTCAGGGCTCCCCATTCCTCCCCAGGGCTCCCCAAAACGTGTCTTGGTTCCTCAGGGCTCCCCAAAACGTGTCTATGTTCCTCGGGGCTCCCCGTTCCTCCTCAGGGCTCCCCAAAACGTGTCTTGGTTTCTCTGGGCTCCCCATTCCTCCCCAGAGCTCCCCAAAACGTGTCTTGGTTCCCCAGAGCTCCCCATAACTCCCCAGGGCTCCCCAAAACGTGCTTTTGTTTCTCGCGGCTCCCCATTCCTCCCCAGAGCTCCCCAAAATGTGTCTTGGTTCCCCAGAGCTCCCCATTCCTCCCCAGGGCTCCCCAAAACGTGTCTTGATTCGTCAGGGCTCCCCATTCCTCCCCAGGGCTCCCCAAAACGTGTCTTGGTTCCCCAGGGCTCCCCATTCCTCCCCAGAGCTCCCCAAAACGTGTCTTGGTTCCTCAGGTCTCCCCATTCCTCCCCAGGGCTCCCCAGAACGTGTCTTGGTTCCTCAGAGCTCCCCAAAACGTGTCTTGGTATCTCGGGGCTCCCCATTCCTCCCCAGGGCTCCCAAAAACGTGTCTTGGATCCTTAGGGCTCCCCATTCCTCCCCAGGGCTCCCCAAAACGTGTCTTGATTCCCCAGAGCTCCACATTGCTCCCCAGGGCTCCCCAAAACGTGTCTTGGTTCCCCAGAGCTCCCCATTGCTCCCCAGGGCTCCCCAAAACGTGTCTTGGTTCCTCAGGGCTCCCCATTCCTCCCCAGGGCTCCCCAAAACGTGTCTTGGTTCCTCAGGGCTCCCCGTTCCTCCTCAGGGCTCCCCAAAACGTCTCTTGATTCCTCAGAGCTCCCCAAAACGTGTCTTGGTATCTCGGGGCTCCCGATTCCTCCCCAGGGCTCCCAAAAACGTGTCTTGGATCCTTAGGGCTCCCCAAAACGTGTCTTGGTTCCTCGGGGCTCCCCATTCCTCCCCAGGGCTCCCCAAAATGTGTCTTGGTTCTCCAGGTCTCCCCAAAACGTGTCTTGGTTCCCCAGAGCTCCCCATTCCTCCCCAGGGCTCCCCAAAACGTGTCTTGGTTCCTCAGGGTTCCCCATTCCTCCCCAGGGCTCCCCAAAACGTGTCTTGGTTCCCCAGAGCTCCCCATTCCTCCTCAGGGCTCCCCAAAACGTGTCTTGGATTCCTGAAGGCTCCCCATTCCTCCCCAGGGCTCCCCAAAACGTGTCTTGGTTCCTCGGGTCTCCGCATTCCTCCCCAGGGCTCCCCAAAACGTGTCTTGGTTCCCCAGAGCTCCCCATTCCTCCCCAGGGCTCCCAAAAACGTGTCTTGGATCCTTAGGGCTCCCCATTCCTCCCCAGGGCTCCCCAAAACGTGTCTTGATTCCCCAGGCCTCCCCTTTGCTCCCCAGGGCTCCCCAAAAGGTGTCTTGGTTCCCCAGGTCTCCCCATTGCTCCCCAGGGCTCCCCAAAACGTGTCTTGGTTCCTCAGGGCTCCCCATTCCTCCCCAGGGCTCCCCAAAACGTGTCTTGGTTCCCCAGAGGTCCCCATTCCTCCCCAGGGCTCCCCAAAACGTGTCTTGGTTCCCCAGGGCTCCTCAAAACGTGTCTTGGTTCCCGAGGGCTCCCCATTCCTCTCCAGGGCTCCCCAGAATGTGTCTTGGTTCCTCAGGGCTCCCCAAAACGTTTCTTCGTTCCTCAGGGCTCCCCATTCCTCCCCAGGGCTCCCCAAAACGTGTCTTGGTTCCCAGGGCTCCCCAGAACATGTCTTGGTTCCCCAAAGCTCCCAAAAAACGTGTCTTGGTTCCCCAGGGCTCCCCAAAATGTGTCTTGGTGCCTCAGGGCTCCCCATTCCTCCCCAGGGCTCCCCAAAACGTGTCTTGGTTCTTCAGGACTCCCCAAAACATCTCTTGGTTCCTCGGGGCTCCCCAAAACATGTCTTGGTTCCCCAGAGCTCCCCATTCCTCCCCAGGGCTCCCCAAAACGTGTCTTGGTTCCTCACGGCTATCCCAAAACGTGTCTTGGTTCCTCAGAGCTCCCCATTCTTTCCCAGGGGTCACCAAAACGTGTCTTGCTTCCCAGGGTTCCCCAAAACGTGTCGTGGTTCCTCGGGGCTCCCCATTCCTCCCCAGGGCTCCCCAAAACGTGCCTTGCATGTTCAGGGCTCCCCATTCTTCCTCTGGGCGCCCCATTCTTCCTCAGTGGTCCCCAAAACGTGCCTTGATTCCTCAGGGCTCCCCATTCCTCCCCAGGGCTCCGCATTTCTCCCCAGGGCTCCCCAAAACGTGTCTTGGTTCCTCAGGGCTCCCCATTCCTCCCCAGGGCTCCCCAAAATGTGTCTTGGTTCCTCAGGGCTCCGCATTCCTCCCCAGGACTCCCAAAACAGTCTCTTGGTTCCCCGGAGCTCCCCAAAACGTGTCTTGGTTCCCCAGGGCTCCCCAAAACGTGTCTTGGTTCCTCAGGTCTTCCCATTCCTCCCCAAGGCTCCCCAAAATATGTCTTTGTTCCTCAGGGCTCCCCAAAACGTGTCTTGGTTCCCAATTCCTCCCCAAAACGTGTATTGGTTCCTCAGGGCTCCCCATTGCGCCCCAGGGCTCCCCAAAACGTGTCTTGGTTCCCCAGGCCTCCCCATTGCTCCCCAGGGCTCCCCAAAACGTGTCTTGGTTCCCCAGGGCTCCCCATTCCTCTCCAGGGCTCCCCAGAACGTGTCTTGGTTCCTCAGAGCTCCCCATTCCTCCTCAGGGCTCCCCAAAACGTGTCTTGGTTCCCCAGAGCTCCCCATTCCTCCCCAGGTCTCCCCAAAACGTGTCTTGATTCCTCAGGGCTCCCCATTCCTCCCCACGGCTCCCCAAAACGTGTCTTGGTTCCCCTGAGATCCCCATTCCTCCCCAGGGCTCCCCAACACGTGTCTTGGTTCCTCAGGGCTCCCCATTCCTCCCCAGGGCTCCCCAAAATGTGTCTTGGTTCCTCAGGGCTCCCCATTCCTCCTCAGGGCTCCCCAAAACGTGTATTGGTTCCCCAGGTCTCCTCATTGCTCCCCAAAACGTGTCTTGGTTCCCCAGAGGTCCCCATTCCTCCCCAGGGCTCCCCAAAACGTGTCTTGGTTCCTCAGGGCTCCCCAAAATGTGTCTTCGTTCCCCAGGTCTCCCCATTGCTCCCCAGGGCTCCCCAAAACGTGTCTTGGTTCCTCACGGCTCCCCATTACTCCTCAGGGCTCCCCAAAACGTGTCTTGGTTCCCCAGAGGTCCCCATTCCTCCCCAGGGCTCCCCAAAACATGTCTTGGTTCCTCAGGGCTCCCCAAAACGTGTCTTGGTTCCCCAGGTCTCCCCATTGCTCCTCAGGGCTCCCCAAAACGTGTCTTGGTTCCTCAGGGCTCCCCATTCCTCCCCAGAGCTCCCCAAAACGTGTCTTGGTTGCCCAGGGCTCCCCATTCCTCCTCAGGGCTCCCCATTGCTCCCTAGGGCTCCCCAACATTTGTCTTGGTTCTTCAGGGCTCCCCAAAACGTGTCTTGGTTCCTCAGGGCTCCCCATTCCTCCCCAGGGCTCCCCAAAAAGTGTCTTGGTTCCCCAAAGCTCCCAAAAAACGTGTCTTGGTTCCCCAGGGTCCCCATTCCTCCTCAGGGCTCCCCAAAACTTGTCTTGGTTCTTCAGGACTCCCCAAAACATGTCTTGGTTCCTCGGGTCTCCCCAAACCATGTCTTGGTTCCTCGGGGCTCCTCAAAACGTGTCTTGGTTCCCCAGGGCTCCCCATTCCTCCCCAGGGCGCCCCAAAACATGTCTTCATTCCCCAGGGCTCCCCATTCCTCCGCAGGGCTCCCCAAAACGTGCCTTGCATGTTCAGGGCTCCCCATTCTTCCTCAGGGCTCCCCAAAACGTGTCTTGGTTCCTCAGGGCTTCCCATTCCTCCCCAGGGCTCCCCAAAACGTGCCTTGATTCCCCAGGGCTCCCCATTCCTTCCCAGGGCTCCCCAAAATGTATCTTGGTTCGTCAGGGATCCCCATTCTTCCTCAGGGCTCCCCAAAACGTGTCTTGGTTCCCCAAGGCTCCCTAAAACATGTCTTGGTTCCCCAAGGCTCCCCAAAATGTATCTTGGTTCATCAGGGATCCCCATTCTTCCTCAGGGCTCCCCAAAACGTGTCTTGGTTCCCCAAGGCTCCCTAAAACGTGTCTTGGTTCCCCAAGGCTCCCCAAAATGTATCTTGGTTCCCCAGAGCTCCCCAAAACGTGTCTTGGGTCCCAGGGCTCCCCATTCCTCCCCAAAACGTGTCTTGGGTCCCCAGGGCTCCCCAAAACGTGTCTTGGTTCCTCGCAGCTCCCCATTCCTCCCCAGGGCTCCCCACAACGTGTCTTGGTTCCTCGCGGCTCTCCATTCCTCCCCAGGGGTCCCCAAAATGTGTCTTGGTTCCTCGGGGCTCCCCATTCCTCCCCAGGGCTCCCCAAAACATGTCTTGGTTCCCCAAGGTACACTTTGCTATTAATTCCCTTTCCATCATTCATATGGCTCTTGAGCATAGTGAGCTGTTCTTCCACAGCTTTCCAATCGTGGCCATTACCACAGGCTCATTCCTCCAAGAATCTGGACCTCTAACTCACCCTGTGCCTCCATCAGTAATCGGGGACGGCACCTGCCGTCCTGCCGCCATCGGTCGGTGTCGGGTGAGTGTCGGCCGAGAGCGGTTTTAGATCGCTTACCGTGCGACGTTAGAGTGATGGCAAGGGTGACTATAACTGCTTTGACAAAATATGCCAGGCATATTCAGGTGAGACGCGATTCGGAGTGATCTCTACCTGGACGGGAAATGCCAAAGGCTAAAGGGAAGCCCTCCTGTCGAGTCAAAGTTCAGAATGGACCCCCTCGCTTACTAAACTCCTGCTCTTAGAGGAGTCTAAGTGCGGCAGGGTCCAAACTTAGCCCCAGGCTGGATCTACGGTTTGTGTCTGTCGTGAGGTTCGGAATGGACCCCCTTGCTTTCTAAACTCTTCCTCGGAGAAGAGTCTAGGTGCGGCTGGATCCAAACTTAGCCCCAGATGCATCTACGGCTCATGTCTAAGAGACACAGAGCATAGGGGAAACACCTAGGGGATTATATTTATATATGGCCAAAGGATTGCGTGTGCTCACTCAACCCCTTATATCACTTAGCTGGGATTTCAGAGTTTCATCATTCTGCACCTTGACGTCCTTACCTCCCCTCCAGGGGCCTGGGGTCTGGTGGATTGCGGTCTGGATCCTTGGTCTCTTGAGGCAAACTCTCGGGCAAAGTCCATGAAAATAAGTAACCGAACAGAGTGTTACGGCACGAGGGCTGACTCGAACTGCTGCCTTTGCTGAGGTCCCACCCAAGTGTAGAAATTCCTGGGTATTTTTACCCTTACAGACTATTTACCCACCCCTCACACCATGATTCAATCCAATAGCAACAGTTGAGTCTGGAGTCTTCTTGCTTCTTAGTGGATCCTTTGCACTGACCTCAGACAGGCCTTTGCTTTGTGCAGCTGTAGATACGGTTTACAGTCCACGAGCACTTCATGCCAGCCTTGAATGTAGTGTTTTCCGTGAATGAATCCTATTTGTTCAAAGAAGTGCAATGCGGGCCTGATCTCACAGGTGGCGATCGTAGTCTGTAGCTGCTTTTGTTGCCATGAAGCAAAGGTTGTAATGACAAGTGATATACTCTTAAGAGGCATTTTCTTAGGCTAAAAAGACTCATAATGACAATGTGGTCACCTACAAAGAAAAAAAAATTAGTTAAGACACTGTCTGTGAAATAACAGCACGCTAATCAACAATGATCCTTGGTATCGACTGTAAAACTCAGGTAAAGAGACTGTCCGCTCCCCCTGCCCATGGATACTCTATCCTGGATGATGGTACAAATTTTGCCTACAGACTTGATTATGTCAATAGATTAACCATGGACGCCTGGGGCTCGGTCCACCCACACCTGACTCCATGCCGCCGGGCAGAGCAGCTCCAAGACAAACACGCACATGTGCAGACTGACGCTGCACAGAACGCTACAAACACCTCCACTCCAACAGCATTAAAAACCTTCAACAATGCGAACAACTCCAACAACAGAGACGGCACCAAAACAAACTACAGGGAGGCAGTGGTGAGGCGAGGAACCTCTACTGCAACCCCAAAACAAAAAGGAGCCGAACATCACGGCTCCTTACAAGATGGCGGCACTGGCACAAACAAACGGAGACGGCGGCACTGGCACAAACAAACGGAGACGGCGGCACTGGCACAAACAAACGGAGACGGCGGCACTGGCACAAACAAACGGAGACGGCACAAGTGCAAGTAACTCCTGCAAAACCTAAAGACTTCAGGATGCTGGGAAGAAGTGCCAGTCCCTTAGACTGGATGGGTAGAGAGGGGAGATGCCCACGCAGCCCTGAACACCACCATAAAACAACTGACCAGAAACGTCCGAGGCACAAGAACCATCCACGCTTTCGGCTGCTGATACAAGAAAAGCAGCACCCAATTGGCACTAGGCCAATTGGCACCGGCATTCCAGACCCCGGAACGGCGCCTGAGATGCCTGTTGTGCCCCTCGGGCACAACGAGACCCCAGGATCGTCTGAACGGCGCAAGGCAGGCCTCCCGAAGTACACGACAACGCAGACACAGCCTGGAGCTGCCCTGCCCAAGCTGGCATCGCACTGTAAGGTTCCCTGCGCCCTTTACCCACCCAAAGGGAACTGGTCCTGGATGGTACTTTCCCCTCTGAGACCTTTAGCCCCCCGCCCCTGCAGTTCCCAGCCCCTCCCCAGGCCCCGTGCCTCCACTTAGCTTTCAAAGGGCCAAGGGACTGGATCCATCCACGGAGGAAAACACCACATGGGCTCACGGGGATCTTCCTCCATTGCCAGGTTCCTCTTCAACATCTGCAACAACACAAGTAAACACACGCTCACTAAGCAGTGCCAGCACGAAGTATTGTGAGGTCAACGCTGACCCCTTCCACAACACCCACCTCCTCTTAAGTTCCCAGGCATTCCATTCAGCTGCTTGTGCCATGGGGTCCACAAAACGCCTGCAAAACAAGAAGGAAACGCTGAACCGGGACACCAGGTAATACTGTGCTCCTGAACACCAACCACCGCCTCACCTTCTTGGCTGCTGGTCGGCGTGCGGCTTCACCCCTCCGAGCTTGCCTGTAGCGCCTGCTAAAACAAAGGCGCATGCTCAGATGCTGCCCAAAAGCACAGCCCGCCCGCAGACGGTCCCATGTCCCGCTCCTTTACCTTGGCTGCTCGCCCACCTGGCCTCTGTCACCTTCACCTGCCACGCTGTTGACCGCGTTGAGGCCCAGCTACCACCTGTAAAACACAAGCAAAGGATGCTCGTACCTGGACCAGAAACACAAGACCTGGAATGAGATGCTGCTTCGGCCCAGCGCTCCTTGCTCACCTTGCCCGAGGAGCTGCGGTGCCGATACCCGGCTTTCCTCTTGGCTTCACACCTATAAAATAAAGAAACAACCAAACTTACGTAGAGGCATACGGCACACCATCCCTCTGAGACCACGCACCAGCCCACCTGCTCACGGCGCCCCGCTTGCCTCTTCCATCGCTCTTGTGGGCCAAGTTGTCCCTCTGCATCTGAAATCAAGGTATTCAACATGTAACCCAGATGCTGATCAACAGCTTGACCATTCCACAGGTCTGCTTTCTATTCATAAAGAACACCAGAAGCTCTAATCGAGTGCCTAAAACACTGGTGGAGGGACTGTCCGTTCCCCTGCCCACAGCTACTCAGTCCCAGATGACTGTACAACCTTTGCCTACACTATTTAACATCTCAACATATTAACCGTGGATTCCTAGAGCTCAGTCCACCCACCCCTGACTCTACGCCTCCGGGCAGAGCAGCTCCAAGCCAAACGCACACACTGATGTTCCACAAAACGCTACAAACGGCACGCCTGCAACAGCACCAAAAACTCTCAACAATGAAAACGACTCCAACAGAGACTGCATCGATCAAAAGAACCTGTGGGGAGGCAGTGATGAGGCGAGGAGCCTGTACTGCAACCCCAAAACAAAAGGAGCCGAACATCACGGCCCCTTACGAGATGGCGGCAGTGGCACAGCAAACAGAGATGGCGGCACTGGCACAAGAAGGTCCTGCAAGACCTAAGAACTTCTTCCCAGCATCCTGAAGTGCCAGTCCCTTAGACTGGATGGGTAGAGAGCTGCCCACGCAGCCCAGAACTACACCATAAAACAACTGACCAGAAACGTCCGAGGCACAAGAACCATCCACGCTTTCGGCTGGTGATACAAGAAAACTGGCACCAAATTGGCACTAGGCCGATCGGCACCGGCATTCCAGACCCCGGGACAGCGCCTGAGATGCCTGTCATGCCCCTCGGGCACAACGAGACCCCGGGATCATCTGAACGGCGCAAGGCAGGCTTCCCGAAGTACACGACAACGCAGACACAGGCTGGAGCTGCCCTGCCCAAGCTGGCATCGCACTATAAGGTTCCCTGCACCCTTTACCCACCCAAAGGGGACTGGTCCTGGACAGCCCTTTCCCCTCTGAGACCTTTAGCCCCCCGCCCCTGCAGTTCCCAGCCCCTCCCCAGGCCCCGTGCCTCCACTTAGCTTTCAGAGGGCCAAGGGACTGGATCCATCCAGGGAGGAAAACACCACATGGGCTCACAGGGATCTTCCTCCATTGCCAGGTTCCTCTTCAACATCTGCAACAACAAAAGTAAACACACACTCACTAAGCAGTGCCAGCACTAAATATCATGTGCATCAGCACTGACGACATCCACAGCACCCACCTCCCCCGAAGTTCCCAGGCGTTCCATTCAGCCTCTCGTGCCATGGGCGCAGGCAGAAACCCTCATCACTCGTGGCACCTAGGACAGCAGGAAACAAAACAGCTCTAGTGCTTGGGACAAGTCCCCAGCCCCACACTCCTCCTCACCCCTACCCCTGCTCACTGCAAACGGTCCTCTGAGTCCAAAGGGGTCCACAAAGCACCTGCAAAACAAGAAGGAAACGCTGAACCGAGTCACCAGGCAATACTGTGCTCCTGAACACCAACCACCTCCTCACCTTCTTGGCTGCTGGTCGGCGTGCAGCCTCACCCCTCCGAGCTTGCCTGTAGCGCCTGCTAAAACAAAGGCGCGTGCTCAGATGCTGCCCAAAAGCACAGCCCGCCCGCAGACGGTCCCATCTCCCGCTCCTTTACCTTGGCTGCTCGCCCACCCGGCCTCCGTCACCTTCACCTGCCACGCTGTTGACCGCGTTGAGGCCCAGCTACCACCTGTAAAACACAAGCAAAGGATGCTCGTACCTGGACCAGAAACACAAGACCTGAAATGAGACGCTGCTTCAGCCCTGCGCTCCTTGCTCACCTTGCCCGAGGAGCTGCAGTGCTGATACCCAGCTTTCCTCCTCGCTTCACACCTATAAAATAAAGAAACAACCAAACTTACATAGAGGCACACGGCACACCTTCCCTCTGAGACCTCGCACCGGCCCACCTGCTTACGGCACTTGGCTTGCCTCTTCCGTCGCTCTTTTAGGCCAAGTTTTCCCTCTGCATCTGAAATCAAGGTATTCTACAGGTCACCCAGATGCTGATCAACAGCTTGACCATTCCACAGGTCTGCTTTCTAGTCATAAATAACACCAGAAGCTCTAATCGAGTCCCTAAATTATTGGTGAAGGGACTGCCCACTGCCCCTGCCCACAGCTGCTCCATCCTAGAAGACTGTACAACCTTTGCCCACACTGTTAGATACATCAAGAGATTAACCATAGACTCCTAGGGCTCAGTCCACCCACCCATGACTCTACGCCTCCGGGCAGAGCAGCTCCAAGCCAAACGCGCACATGCGAAGACTGACGCTCCACAGAACGCTACAAACAGCACAACTGCAACAGCACCAAAAACGCACAACAATGAGAATGACTCCAAGACCAGAGACTGCATCAAAAGAACCTGTGGGGAGGCAGAAGAGAGGCGAGAAGCCTCTACTGCAACCCCAAAACAAAAAGGAGCCGAACATCACGGCCCCTTAAGAGACGGCGGCACTGGCACAAACCAACCCACCAACCAACCGAGACGGCGGCACTGGCACAAACCAACCCACCAACCAACCGAGACGGCGGCACTGGCACAAACCAACCCACCAACCGAGATGGCGGCACTGGCAAAACGCTCCCGCAAGACCTAAGAACTTCTTCCCAGCATCCTGAAGTGCCAGTCCCTTAGACTGGATGGGTAGAGAGCAGAGCTGCCCACGCAGCCCTGAACACCACCATAAAACAACTGACCAGAAACATCCAAGGCGCAAGAACCATCCACGCTTTCGGCTGCTGATACAAGAAAACTGGCACCCAATTGGCGATAGGCCAATCGGCACCCGCATTCCAGACCCCGGGATGGCACCTGACATGCCTGTCGTGCCCCTCGGGCATGACGAGACCCCAGGATCATCTGAACAGCGCAAGGCAGGCTTCCCGAAGTACACGACAACGCAGACACAGGCTGGAGCTGCCCTGCCCAAGCTGGCATCGCACTGTAAGGTTCCCTGCGCCCTTTACCCACCCAAAGGGAACTGGTCCTGGACGGCCCTTTCCCCTCCGAGACCTTTAGGCCCCCGCCCCTGCAGTTCCCAGCCCCTCCCCAGCCCCTGTGCCTCCACTTAACTTTCAGAGGGCCAAGGGACTGAATCCATCCACAGAGGAAAACACCACATGGGCTCACGGGGATCTTCCTGCAGTTGCCGGTTTCCCCTTCATCACCTGCAATAGGAAAAGAAAACAGACACACACTATTGAGCACCAGGGTAATATTTACCAGTACTAGTCTAATAGCCACTGCTCACCTTGGCTGAGTTCTGGGAAGGACATTTGAATGATCCATCCACCAGTGGCCACCGCCCGCTGCAAGGGTTCTGGGGACAACACCGTGTTCTGTGGGTGATCAGGGAGGCGATGAGCCACCCCATAGCCAGAAAAACACTCTGCCTTATGGCCCCGCTGCTTCCTTCAGAAATGCTAGAACTCCATCTACAGATACAAGACGCTCACTCTAACCCCTGCTAGATAACCTGAGCGTCAGTCCTAGGAGAAAAGATTATACCAGCAGCTTGGTATACAGCAGTAAAAACCAAAGAAACAATGCTCCATTTTCATTGCAGTCAGGGGTTCTGGGAAAACATGAAGCACCTGAAATTGATTTAGTAAATTAAACATAGTTACAAACATACTTTCTGCTACAGCTGCTGTTGAACCTTTGCTGCTCCTGAAGCTCTTACCTCAAGCAGACACCTCCACTTCTCCAAACACATCTGTCCATGCTGACTAAACAGCTCAAAAGCTGCCCACTGCTGAAGGAGCAGCAGAGAACCAGCACCAAAGCAGCCCTGGAGCAGAATGAGCTCCCTGCCCTGGGGCTGGGGCTCAAATACCCCGGGCCCCGCCCATCCCCCCTCCCACAATCGCCTGGGGAAGGGGAGGGGTCAATCGGCCCGGGCCCCGCCCACCACCCTGACCAAACCACCTGGGGAAGGGGCAGGGTCAATAATTAATATGGTAATAAATAGATTCTACGAGAATCTCTTCTAAAAAGTAACCCAGGGCTTTCTTTGCCTCCCCAGGACTCCAAAGGTCTCCCCAGGACCCCCCTCATCCTCCAGGGCTCTCCGGACTCTCCCCAGCTATTGCCTCGTCTCCCTGGGGCTCCCCTGAGATCCACCGTCCTCCCCAGGGTTCGCATCGATTCCCCGAGGCTGCCAAGTTCTCCCCAGGGCTTGCCCTAGTTCCTCAGGGGTCCCCAAAACGTGTCTTGGTTCCTCAGGGCTCCACATTGCTCCCCAGAGCTCCCCAAAACATGTCTCGACTCCCCAGAGCTCCCCATTCCTCCCCAGGGCTCCCCTACAGGCCTCTGTCAGACTCTGTCAGATTCGGTCGGGCGCTGTCAGGCCCTTTAAGGCTCCGTCGGGCTGTGTGAGGCCTTGGCAGGCTCCGTCACTCTTTGTCGGGCTTTGTCAGGCCTTGTCGCGCCATGTTGGGATCTGTCAGGCCCTGCCGGGCTCGACCTCTGTCGGTCTTTATCGGGCTTTGACGGGCTCTGTCAGGCTCAGTTGGACTTCCTCGGGCTCTGTCAGATTTTGTCGGGATTTGACAGACTCTGTCAAGCTCTATCGGACTTTGTTGGGCTCTGTCGGGCTTTATCGGGCGCTGTCAGGGTCTGTTGACTTTGGTCAGGTTCTGTGGGGCTCTATCGTGCTGTTTCAAGTTTTGTCGGGCCCTGTCAGGCTCCGTCAGCCCTTATCAGGCTCTGTCGTGCTCTGCCGGTTTCTGTCGGGCCCGAGGCCATGGCCTCCAAGCCGGGGCTCGGTCCGGGTTCCTCCCTGGGTCCTAGCGCCCCCCCAGCTCCAGGGACCAGGACAACCCTCAGGGGATGGGAAGGGGGAACCCACTTACTCCCATTTGGGGGTGCACAAAAAGCGGGGGCGGGTGATGGTCTGACACCAGCCCGGGGGCGTTGGGGCTCCTTGTGGGGGGCAAGGCAGCTCCTGGGTACCGGGGAAGGGGCCACAGGGGTGCCCACGGCATTTGGGGGGCTCTGGAGGTGACACCCCCACTGGGACCCAGGCGCCTTCGTGATTCCCAGGGGGGTCCCCTCGGCATCCCGGGGGAAGATCCCTGGGGGTCCCCTCAGTGTCCCCGTTGCCCCAAGGGGTCCCCACTGTGTCCTTGGCTCCCATGGAGGGGGGTCCCCACGACATCCTCGGGGTGTCCCGCTGCCCCTATAGACTCTTCCCATAGCCCCCCCGATTCCCGCGTTCAGCACCGGGGGTGGAGCTGTGTCCCCAAATGGCGCCCCGCCCCGCCCCGCGCCCCCCCCAGAGAGCAACGACAGCAGCAAAATCCATCACTTTAATGGAATGGGGGGCCCAAGGTTGACCCCTCCCCCAAGATAAAACCGTGGGCCCCACGGTCCCCCCAGTCCCACACACCCTGGGGGCCAACAGGAAATAAATAACAGAGGAAGGGCCCAAGGGCAAAGGGGCGCGGGGGGTTGGGGGTCACCAAGTACAGGGTGCCGGGGGGGTCAGGGGTCCCCAGGGTGCCACAGGGGTGGTTCAGGGGAGCTCATGGAGGCTCTTGATTGCCTGGAACTTGAGGCGCTGGGGGGTCCAGAAGCAGCGGGGGCAGGGCAGGGATGGCCCCTGCCCCCCCCATGGCGCAGCATGTGCCACTTCAGGGATGCACGTTGGTGGCAGAACCTGCAGAGCTGACACCCGGGGAGGGGAACGGGGGTCGGGGTCCCACATGCCCCCCCCCCTCACTGCAGGAGGTTCTCCAGTGTCCCCACTCCCTCCACAGGGGTCTCAGTGTCCCCATGTCCACACTCACCCCATGGGCGTCTCTGTGTCCCCACGTTCCCTAACCCTCATGACCCTACCCCCTAACCCAGCAACAGCCCCATTGACTCCACAGACCCCGGGAACCCCCACAACCGCCCCATAGACCCTTGTGACCGCCCCATAGTGGGCAGTGGAGGTGTGGTCAGGAGGGAAGAGTGGTGATGTGGACAGAGGTGTGGGGTGCTGTGGGGCAGAAACCTGGATGTATGGGGCAGAATGCAGAAGCTATGGGGTGGTACGCATCTCTAGGGTAGAGTGCAGCAGCTAAAGGGTGTTGTAGGGCAGCACTGTGGCTATAAGGGGCAGAGTAGAGGAGCCATGTGGTGCTGTGGGGCAGCACTGTGGGACTATGGGGCAGAGCCCGGCAGCCATGGGGTGCGGTAGGCCACTGCTGTAGATGTACGGGGCAGTGGAGGATGTATGGGGTGCTGTAGGGCAGCACTGTGCATCTATTGGGCAGAGTAGAAGAGCTCTGGGGTGCTGTGGGGCAGCACTGTGGGACTATGGGGCAGAGTGGAGGAGCTCTGGGGTGCTGTGGGGCAGCACTGTGGGACTATGGGGCAGAGTGGAGGAGCTCTGGGGTGCTGTGGGGCAGCACTGTGGGCCTTGAGGGCAGAGTGGAGGAGCTCTAGGGTGTTATGGGGCAGCACTGTGTATCTATGGCGCAGAGTGGAAGATGTATGAGGTACTGGGGGCACTGGTGTGAATGTATGGGGCAGAGCGGAGGAGCCATGAGGGTATGGGGCAGTGCTATGCATGCATGGGGCAGAGTGGAGGAAGCACGGGTGCTGTGGGGCACTGCAGTGGATCTGTGGGGCAGAGTGGACGAGCTATGGGGTTCTGTGCAGCAGTGCTGTAGGTCTGTGAGGCAGAGGAAACAAGATATGGGGTGCTGTGGGGCAACAGTGTGGGTCTATGGGTCAGAGTGCAGGAGCAAGGGGGTGCTGTGGGGCAGTGCTGTGCCATCTATGGGGCAGAGTGAAGATTCTATGTGGTGCTGCACAGCTGTGCTGTCCATCTATGAGGCAGAGTGAGAGCAGCTACAGAGTGCTGTTGACCTATGGGGCAGAGTAGAGGGGCTATGGGGTGCTTTGGATCTAGGGGGCAGAGGGGAGGAGCTATGGGGTGCTGCAGTTCTATGAGGCAAGAGTGAACAAGATACGGGGTGCTGTGGAGCAGCACTGTGGGTCTATGGGTCAGAGTGCAGGAGCCATGGGGTGCTGTGGGGCAGTGCTGTGGCTCTATGGGGCAGAGGGGGGGAAATACAGGGCGCTGTGGGTCTATGGGGCAGAGCAGAAGAGCTATGGGGTGCTGTGGGGCAGTCCTGTGGATCTATGGGGCAGAGGGGGGAACTACAGGGTACTGTGGGTCTATGGGGCAGAGTGGAGGAGCTCTAGGGTGCTGTGGGTCAACACTGTGGGGCTATGGGCCAGAGTGGAAGAGGTATGAGGTACTGTGGGGCACTGGTGTGGATCTATGGGGCAGAGAGGAAGAGCTATGGGGTGCTGTGGGGCTATGGGGTGCTGTGGGACTATGGGGCAGAGTAGAGAAGCTATGGGCTGCTGTGGGGCAGCGTGCAGGAGCCACGGGGTGCTGTAGGGCAGTGCTGTGGATCTATGGGGCAGATTGGAGGAGGTATGGGGTGCTGTGGGGCAGCACTGTGGGTCTCGAGGCCAGAGTGGAGCTGCTCTAGGGTGTTATGGGGCAGCGCTGTGCATCTATGGGGCAGAGTGGAAGATGTATGAGCTACTGAGGGCACTGGTGTGAATGTTTGAGGCAGAGTGGAGGAGCCATGACATTGTGGGGCAGTGCTATGTATGTATGGGGCAGAGTGGAGGAAGCAGGGTGCTGCGGGGCACTGCAGTGGATCTATGGGGCAGAGTGGATGAGCTATGGGGTGCTGTGCAGCAGTGCTGTGGGTCTATGGGTCAGAGTGCAGGAGCCATGGGGTGCTGTGGGGCAGTGCTTTGCCATCTATGGGGCAGAGTGAAGATTCTATGGGGTGCTGTGGCAGTGCTGTCCATCTATGGGGCAGAGGGAACAAGATATGGGGTGCTGTGAGGCAGTGCTGTCCATCTATGGGGCAGAGTGAGAGCAGCTACAGGGTGCTGTTGACCTATGGGGCAGAGTACAGGGGCTAGGGGTGCTATGGGTCACTGTGTGTCAGTGGGTGGGTCACTCACCTGCTGGGGGTTCAGCCTCTTCTGGGGTGTTTCGCCCCACAACTGCCCCATTGACCCCACAGCCCCCATGACTCCCCACACCCACCCCATAGACCCTTGTGCCCCCCCCCAACAGTGGGCAGTGGAGGCGTGGTCAGAAAGGGTGGTCATGTGGACAGAGGTGTGGGGTGCTGTGGGGCAGAAACGTGGATCTGTGGGGGAAAATGTAGAAGCCATGAGGTGCTATGTATGTATAGGGCAGGGTGCAGCAGCTAAAGGGTGCTGCAGGGCAGCACTGTGGGCCTAAGGGGCAGAGTGCAGGAGCTATAGGGTGCTGTGGGGCAGCACTGTGGATCTATGGGGCAGACTTGAGGAGCAATGACATGCTGTGGGTCTATGGGGCAGAGTGAACAAGATATGGGATGCTGTGGAGCTGCACTGTGGGTCTATGGGTCAGAGTGCAGGAGCCATGGGGTGCTGTGGGGCAGTGCTGTGGATCTATGGGGCAGAGGGGGGGAACTACAGGGCGCTGTGGGTCTATGGGTTAGAGTGCAGGAGCTCTAGGGTGCTGTGGGGCAGCACTGTGGGTCTATGGGGCAGAGTGGGAGAGGTGTGAGTTGCTGTGGGGCACTGGTGTGGATCTATGGGGGAGAGTGGAAGAGCTATGGGGTGCTGTGGGTCTATGGGGCAGAGTAGAGGAGCTATGAGGTGCTGTGAATCTATGCGGCAGAGTGGAAGAACTACAGGGTGTGGGTCAGTGTGTAGGTCACTCACCTGCAGGGGGTTCAGCCTCTTGTGGGGTGTTTCACCCCACAACAGCCCCATTGACCCCACACCCCTGTGACCCCCCACAACCGCCCCATAGACCCTTGTGACTCCCCCCATAGTGGGCAGTGGGGGCGTGGCCAGCTGGAGAGGAGGGCGTGGCCAGGGTGGAGCAGATGGGGGCGTGGCCAGGCTGCCTTCACTGTTCTCTGAGCAGGAGCTGCAGTTGTAAAAACAAAACAAAACAAAACAAAGACAACAAAAAAAAAGGCGTTATTTGCTTCAAAATCCTGGGAAATAGCCCCAACCCCCCCTGCTTAAATATTAACTTAGTGAGCAAATTGATTGCCAAAAAAAAAAAAAAGATCTTAGAAGCTTCTTGGAGCACAAATTATCCTAAAAACAGCCCAAAAATATCAAAAACCCACCCAAATATGGTCCCTCCCAGCTTTATATAATAGAATAAGATATATATATTAATGTATTAGATATATTATATAGTAATTATATATTACTATAACAATATATATATTAATATTAATGAATATTAACATATCATAAATACTGTTATAATACATTATACATCACATTATTATATTATGTTATTATATATTAATTAATAATAGGAATTGATGGTTAGTATATAATATACATTTTTATTATTCATCATATTATTATATAATTTATATTATATTGTTAATACACTAATATGGTAATTTTATAGATCTGTATTATTTATATTCATATATTACCATATTAAATAATATAGTAATATTGAAATAATACAACTTAAAGAATTAGGTGGGTTTAGGGACGCGGCGACCAATCAGCGCCTTCCTCCCCTGGGAGACAGCCGCGCGGGGCTGAGCCAATGGGAGGCTTTCCCGCCAGACGGCACCGGCCAATCAGCGGGCGTCTCCTCACCCCGCTCAGGGTGAGACAAAATGGCGGCGGGTTAAAAAAGCCGAGTTTGTTCCCGCTTAAATATTAATTTAGTAAATTATCGATAAATAGATTTTAAAAGCACCAGATCTGGGACCCCGAACTTTAGATATGTTCGGTAAAGTGAATTCAGCCCCCAAATCGCCTCAAAAAGCAACAAAATGCCCCTCCCCACTTTAAATACAATAATTTACACAATTATTTAAACATTTAAATTATTTCAACAATTAAGTGGCTTTAGGAGCCTCACAACCGCCCAAAAAGCTAAAAAAAACCCTAAAAACCTCAATTAAAAAAACCCCTCATACAGCCCCGTTTAAATATAATAATTTAACCTAATAAGCAGTTAAAATAAAAAGCCGAATTTGGACTCATAATCCTGGGAAACAGCCCCAAATCTCCACCTGCGCTTTAAATATTAATCTATTGAATAAATTCGTTATCAGTAAACAGATTCTAAAAGCTTTAAAGCCCCAAATCTGCCCCTCGAGCTTTAAAAGCGTTAAATAAACCTTTAAAAAGCCGATTTAGACCCAAACAGCCCCAAAACGGCTCCTCCCAGTTTTAAAAGCTTTAAAGTCACGAATCAGCCCCCAAAATGGGATCCGCAACTTTAAATACGTTTAAAACGCGAATTCGACCCAAATGGCCCCTCCCGACTTTAAATACAATCATTTCGACATTAACTTTAATAAATCGAACAATTAAATTTTAGGAGCCTCAAACCCGCCCAAAATGTTCCAAATAAAACCTCAAATAAACCTTTTAAACATATTTTAAAAAATAACATTAAAAAAACCCACCCTAATCTGGACTCAAACTCCTGGGAAAAAGCCCCAAACCTCTCCCCGAGCTTTAAACATTAATTCTCCTGATAAAATTACAATACAGAGATTTTAAAGGTGCCTTTTAGCACAAATCGGCACCCAAAACCCCCCTAAAATATGTAAAAAAAACTTCTAGAAGCCGAACTGGACCCAAACCTCCCCGGACTCCCGAGAAAAGCCCCAAACCGGCTCCTCCCGCTTTGAACACAACGATTCGAACAGTTAAAGGGGCTGCGGGAGCCTCAGCCCCCACCCCAACAGCCACAAACCCGCGGCTTTTAACCCCCCCGTTTCGATCAAAGCCCCAAATACACCCAAGACCGCCGGGCACTCGTCACCCCGCCGAGCCCCAATTAACTCCCGCACGATAATTAACGCCCTGACCCGCCCGTTAATCGGCTCCAGCCGCCGCTCCCGCTGCTCTCGGTCCCTCGGGTCCCGCGGTGGGGGGGGCGGATCAGCCGGTTCGGCAGCGCAGACCACCACGCGCAGCCGCCGCCGCCACGTCCTGTACCCGGCGCGCTCCGCGCCACGTCCTTTATCACCTCGCTGTCCCGCCCGGTCCCGCCCTCCGCCCGCCCTCCGGCCAATGGACGAGACGCCCGCCTCAGCCGCGCTGGCCAATCAGCGCCTCGTTACTGTGGGAGAACGTCGGCGGGAAGACGGCGACCAATCAGCGCCTTTTTTACCTCAGAGGCACTAGCGAATCAGCCCCTTGCACGGGCTGGGCGAACCTCGGCGGGAAGGCAGTGACCAATCAGCGCCTTTCTCCCCTCAGCGATACGATCACCAATCAGCACCTTTCTCCCACCCTCTCGGAGAAGCCCGCGCGGGGATGAGCCAATGGGCGGCTTTCGCGCCGGTCGCCGGCAGCCAATCAGCGGGCGCCCCCTCCTACCTCACTATAAAATAGCGACGGCGAAAAGGAGGGGGGAGACAAGATGGCGGAAGAGGCAGGAGGCGGTGGCTCGTCCGGCGGCGGCGATTGAGGCGGGGGGGGAAGTCGGGGCTGGGCGGAAAAGCGGCAGCTCCTGAGACAGCAGCGGCAGCAGCAGCAGCAACGGCGATCGGGGGGATGTGGGGGGGCGAAAAGCAGCGGCTCCTCCGGCCGCAGCAGCAACGGCGATCGGGGGATGTGGGGGGGGAAAAGCGGCGGCTCCTCCGGCTGCAGCAGCAACGGCGATCGGGGGATGTGGGGGGGGAAAAGCGGCGGCTCCTCCGGCCGCAGCAGCAACGGCGATCGGGGGATGTGGGGGGGGAAAAGCGGCGGCTCCTCCGGCCGCAGCGGCCACGGCGATCGGGGGGATGTGGGGGGGGCGAAAAGCGGCGGCTCCTCCGGCCGCAGCGGCAACGGCGATCGGGGGATGTGGGGGGGGGGAAAGCGGCGGCTCCTCCGGCCGCAGCAGCAACGGCGATCGGGGGATGTGGGGGTGGGAAAAGCGGCGGCTCCTCCGGCCGCAGCCAGGACGTGGCTTCACCGGCACCGCGCGCTGTGGGGCTGCGGGGCGGGTGTGGGGCCGGGGGCTCCGGCGGTCCCGCAGCGGCCGTCGCGGGGCGGGATGGGGCGGCTGTGGCGGTACCTCTGGGGCATCTATGGGGCTGCTATAGGGGCTCTTCAGAGGCGTGTCTGGAGCACTTAGGGGCAGGGACAGGGCTGCTATAGCGGTACCTGTGGGGCTGCTATGGGGTTACTTATGGGGCACAGATGGGGGGGGCACCACATGCAGGGGGTGGGGTCAGTGCGGAGGGGCGGGGACTATGAGAGGACGCGCCCACGGGGAGCCCCGCCTGGGGAAGGGGGTGGGGCCTCCGTGTGTCACGCCCTCTGGGAGGAGCCTGGGGTGGAGCCTGTGCAGGCGTCACCCCTTGGACAGCCCACTCGGGGGTGGGGTCAGCAGGGGATGTGCCCCAAGGGGGCGTGGCTTAGCAAGGGAGGGGCCTTGGAGGGGGTGGAGCCTTTACAGGACATGCTCTGAGGGGGCGTGGCTTAGGGGAGGTGGTTGGGAGGAGTTGGGGGCGGGGCCCCAGTGCGTCATGCTCCTCGGGTGAGGCGGTGAAAGGGGAGGGACCTGCATGCGACACGCCCCTTGGGAGAGGGCACACACTGGCAGAGGCGGAGCTTTAAAGGGGATGGAGTTGGGGGTATGACCTCTCGAGGACACGCCCCTGCAGGAGAAGCCCAGACTGGATATCACAGTGAAAAACTAAAATTAACTGTTGTTAATCAGATGTAGTTTGCTGTCTTTTTATTTTGACTCTACTTAGAGGTAATTCATTCCTGTGATGTTTTTACACACCTCCCAAAAAAGCTGTGTTTAAATATAGACAGTCATGACTCACTGTTTTCTAATTTTATTTTGCATCTAAATCTTTTAATGTTATGTTGGGAATCATTACTACCTGGGAGGTTTTTTAATACCTCCATTTATAAACAGCCGGGGGCCATGTTGGGGTATTTTTAATTAAGGAAACTGCTGTTTCAACCCGCAAGTTAAAACAAACCACACGTACGAGGCTGGACACGGTCAAACAAACCCCGGCTGGTTCAGCAGCCGCTGCCAGCGCGTCCATTCACCGCCTGCCCAGCCCGACAGACCTGCTGGGCACACGTGTGCTGGTGAGCTTGTACCAGCGCTGCATTCTGGGGAGAAATACATCCTGTAAGAATCCTGCTCTAAAACACTGCAGATCAACATTAGTTGTAAGTCTCAGAGACTCCTCGTTTTCTCTCTGACTCTCACAACAGTAATAAATAAATCCCAAAGGACAGAAAACACCAGGATAGGCTGGAAACAACAACAAACCCCACATGGCAGAAACAGTACAAGCACCTTAAGTAACACTTAAGCATCTCAAACGAAAATAAATGACAAAACCCCTCGGGAGAGGTCTAAAGAAAGACGAACGAGTCCACAGAGAGCGATACTAAAGCCCTCCTCCCGAGAGGACCATGTGGGGGACAGAGGCACTTGGAAGGGACGTGGTTTGACGAGGCCACTTGCCACACACATTGATTCTGGTGCCTGGAAGGACAATGGAGGGGACATGAGGGGACAAGTGGCACACGAAGGGTACGGAGGGATGTGGGGAGCTGATCGGGGTGTCTGCGATGGCTCCAGGGCACGCTGCCCAAGGGAGAGGTCCTGCAGCAACTGGAGGCCACGTGAAGGGCTCTGGGTCAGAAGAAAGGCAAACAGAGGCCTCTGGGCTGCAAAATACACAAACAGGTCCCCAGGCAACAAGAACACGGGGGGCGGCTACAAGGAAGGTAAATGGGGGCTCTCAGGTGCCCCAAAAGACAAGCTCAGCTGTCCTGAGAGGAGCAGGTGGAAATCAGAGGAGTTCTAAAGGGAGCAGAGGGGCAAACAGAGCGGGCATGAGAGCGTACAAGAGGGAAAAATGAGGCCTCTGGGATGTGCCAAAAGCAAATGGGGAAATTTTGAGGGGAAGAGAGAAAAAGAGGGGAATTTAATGAAGCAAAAGGTCAAACGGGCACCTTGATGCCACCAAAGAGCCTGCGGGCACGCAAAGGCAGGCGGGGCAATCACAGAGGAACTGGAAGGAAACAGGTTTCTGAGGGAACAAGGTGGCGAGTAAGCCTGTGAGACGCCCAGAAGCAAATGGATGTGTCCTGAGGAGAGCAAATCGAAAGGTTCTTACCTCTGAGAAGTTCTCCTTGACTTTTGTTCCACCAGCAGCCGTCCTGTGGTCTCGGCACAGCCTGGGGATCCCTGACCTGCACCACCATAACCTTTAACAGGACATCCGGCAGTTCTAGAACCTGAATGACAAACAGCAAGTATTTCTCCAGGACAGCTTTGAAGTAGGATTGTTTTATTTTGTTTTCCCTGCAGAGCACAGGGAGAAATTTCTCCTCCCCACAGGACCACTATACACTCTACCCATGATCCTTCAGGCATTTTGGGGCTGTAACCCCCCCATCTCTCACTGGCCTGCTCCTCCAGTACCATCAGCACACCCCCCAGTAACATCATCATCACCCCCCCAAATCCCCCCTTCTTTTCTCTCCAAAAAAAGGTAGAAAAGGGAAATAGCCCCCACGAGCAGCTCCTTGCTCTCATAATGCCATTTACATATGTACATACCACAACTCCTCAAAACAGGGGGCAGCGCCCCAAACAGTCGCAGCCCCCATCCCACAGGCCGGCAGCTGCCCCATGGCACGGTGGGGAGGGAAGATGTTGCCACGTCTCCCGCTTGGGCTCTGCTCTCCCACATTCTGTTCCGCGCCTGGGCTGCGGGATCTCCTGAGCATCAGGTGTTCATAGCTCCCCCTATGAAAAATAAAAATTCGAAATTAGAGTTCAGCATCTTAAGAAAATAGCGCAGAAAGAAGCAGAGGAATTAGTCAGAATAAGGGATCGCCCAGCGGCAGCGCTTGCTGGCCGTGCGCTGCAGTACCCGAGTTTCGCCACACGACGGCAGCACCGAGGCGCGCCGCGGCACCGCATTGGGGCGGCCGCCTGCAGTACCGCGCTTTGCCCACAGGACGGCAGCACTGAGACCCGGCGCGGCAGCCCCGGGCGAGCAGGCGGGCCGCGTTCCGCGGGAATCCCGCAAAAAAACCCAAACCAAACCAAAACAAAAAAAACAGAGAGCCGCGGCAGGAAAGCGCCCCTGTCGCAGGGACGGACGCAAGTCCCGAAAACGAACACCGCCGCCCGCCAGCCCGGTGCCGGAAGGCTAACGCGCCCCGCTTGCTCTGCTGGCCGATGGCACCCGGAGGCAGCGCCTCTGAGTCCCGACCCCAGCTGTCCCCGGCCCGCAGCAGCATGCAAGCACGCGATCGGCCCGCTCTGCACTTGAATTGCCATTCCCTCCGCCCATCGCCTCCCCGCCCGTAGCGCAAAGCCACGTGCCTATTGGGCGCGAGGTCTTGCGCTGTCTTTTTGTGCGTGCGTTTTCTTTTTCTTTCTCTTGTGCCACGTTGTCCAGAAAGGGGAAGCCGAGCGCGTGGGTGCCACGGCTCCACGGGGCTCCTCTCCACGGGGAGGGCGCTCGGGCCGGGAAGGACCCTGAGCCTGGCGTGGGTGGACACACCCCATCGCACGTACAGACACAGAACCCGCCGGGCCTCGCCCTGAGCTTCCGCACTTCCGCCAAAGCGGCACCCCGCTCGCCACGCCGCCGAGCCTGCAACCGCACCTTAGCTCTGTTTGTAAACATCCCCCTGACAAAAGGGGGCTGCGCCGCTCCCGGAGAGACCGCAATACCGGGAAGGGGCGCTGCACCGGAGACATGGCTCCAGGCCACAGACCTTTAGCCCACCTGCCCTAAGAGTCACACGCCTCTCGCCAGCTTCGCGAGCTCGGCCTTGAGGGCAGGAGGGGGAAACCTAACTAAACACCTCCCCACCGCACTGGCCCATCCCGTTCCTCCTGTTCCAACGTCACGGTCACCCTCACCACGCCCGCACTCACCTGCCGCCTATTTCGCCGCTCCGTTCCCCTCGCTCCCTCCCACCGTCCCGCCGCGCTCAGCGGGCACCGACACCCGGCGGGAGGTTCCCGCCTGTCACCTCATGCCCCTCTGCCGGCTCCGGGGACCTCACGAAGGACTGCCCTGCCCTGGACCGCCTGCCTCCAGATCCCCAGGAGCCGGCCGCAGCGAGAGCTCCGCAGCCTCCCGTCCCTCGCCCCGACGCCCGTCCCGTTCATTCCCGGTACCCCCCCGAGACACCACGGACACGCTTGCCAGGGAGCTAGCTATTCTAACTGGATTGAGTCGGCGCGCTCTCATTGGCTGCTTTCCACCCCACCGCGCTGTCCTCCTATTGGATGCTCCTTCCCGCGCTCCGCCCCCACAAGCCCGCGCCGGACCTGACTGAGGACTGCGCCCATGTGGGCATGCGCAGTAGGGACTCCACTAAGCACCGCCCCTTCAACAACCTCATTGGCTGCCTACGCACGTCAATCGCCATTCTCACCGCCTATCAGCGCTCCGCCCCTCAACCTTGCTCGCGCCGTCTGATTGGCCCGCTCTGCATCCTCACTCGCCTGCTCGCCGCCCTGCGGGGACCCCGAGCGCATTTGGCCGTGCAGCTTCAAAGACGGAAACTAAAAAGTAAAGAACAAACCGCGGTCATTCGCTTATCCTAAAAAGGTGTGCGGATGCCTACCCACGCCACAAAAAACCCTTAGCTTTCATTTTCCTCCGGCACTACAATCGCACAGGTGTGAACTCGTAAAATTAAACCATCCATCTCCCAGACACACGCTTCAAACTTGACTACGGTGGGTTTCTGTTTGTCTTACACCAACGGACTTGCACATTTGTGAGGAAACACGTTCATTCTGAAGCACAGCCCCTCCCGGGGGAAAAACACGTCTTAGTCATTGAAAAAAATAAAATCCGACTTGGAGCTCCCAAACATTAGGGAGCGGCGGGGAAACAAACGAAAGCGAAGACCAACAGCAGCATCGTAAAGTAGTATTCAGCTTCAATTCTGATCACGTACTCAAAAGCCTCTCTCAGCCCTACGAACGATTAGTCCTTTTCTGGAAGGACACTTTTTTTTACCTGAATGTCCTCAATTGAAGACTCCACTAAACAGAACGGGGATCGAGCCGCAGGACAACATGCCATCGACATATTAACAAGGAAAAAAACCCACAAGTAAACCCCAGCTTCGATTACTAGTTTCCATCCCGTTTCATTCCTTACATTTCAACTGGCACCCAGGTGCTCCAAAATTAACTATACCCATGCCGCTTCTCACTAAAAATTCAGTTCTACGTTTAAACATTCAAGGCTATTGCCAGCGTGCCCATAAATTCACTGTGAACAAAGACAAGAGAAACGCTCGACCCTAAGGAGCGCCAGCCGGCAGGTTTCTCCCCCCTCTGCCCGGGACCAAGAAGACGCCGCCACCGCTGCCGCCTCCTGCCGCCGCCTCGCCCGTGCCCCCTCGCAGCGGGGCTGCCCCACGACAGCCGGGGGCCTCTTTTTTTTTCCCGGCGGCCGGCCCGACCGCTGCCCCCCCCTTTCTGACGGCCGCGGCCACAACCCCGCCCGCAGCGGCAGCGCCCCCCTCGCCCCCGCCCCAGCACGGGCACAGGGCGCCGCTTCCCAGCTGCAGTACTGGCCTGTGGCCGCCAGACGGCAGCACCTAGCGCGGGCGCGCCGCACCCCCCGCGCCGCCGCAGCGCGCCCGCTTCTTTTCACACCCCCGGCCCTTCTTCTTGGCCCGTGGGCAGCTTCAGCTGCCCTGGAACGCGCTTTCCCAGAGCCGCGCGGACGACAGACACGCATACCGACGTACACTTCCCCAAGCCTAAGCGTAGCCAGGATTCCCTTCCTCGCCCTCAACGTTTTTGTTTAAGAGTCCAGCAGCTCACCTGTCCTCGTGAGCTGCCTCGCTGCAAACAAGCGAACAGAAAAGAAAAAAGAAAGAAAAGAAAACAAGAAAAGGAATGATCTCTCCCAGGCAGTTTCTCTAAACAGCCGAGAGATTATAAAATTGCACGTGTCTTTTCCAACCAGAATGAGCCTGTGATTCCACGAAAAAGGAGGGCAAGGAGCAGGTCAGCTTGTCAGAGAAAGACAGGGACAGGGTGCAAGACAAGGCGACACAGAGAGAGAGGCAAAAGGGACAGGGAGGCAGGGCAAAGGGAAGGAGAGGCTAAGATCAGAGACAAGCAGCAGGACACAGACGGTGGGGAAAACTCCTAGAACGGGCAGCGGGAGAGACAGACCAAGGAGAAACGGGCACCGGGCCGCGGGACAGGGAGGGGGCAGAGCGTCACGGAAACAAAACCAAAGAGGGAACGGGACAGAGAAACGAGGGGAAACGCAAGGAGAAGGGCAGAGAAACAGGAACGGGGGCGGGCAGGGAGCAGGACCGAGAGACGGAGCGAGGAAGGGAAAAAAGGACGGGGGCAGAATGCGGGGAGAGAAACGACGACAGGGAGCAGGACATTAGCATGGGCTGCAGGACAGAGACGGAGGAATTGCAAGAACACAGACACGAGGAGCACCACAGAATGACAGCCAGGGGAAAGAGGCGCAGAGAGCGGGACGGCGCCAGAGCGGAAAAAAACAAACCAAACCAACGGCGCTGGGCCGCTGGAGAGAAATACGCAGAAAGAAAAGAACACCCAGGAAGAGAGAAAAGAAAGAGGGGATGGCTGGCTGGGGGGGCAGGGGAAAGCAGTTAGAAAGGGCGGGAGAAGGACCGCAACAGAACAACAGAAAAGCCAGCGAGGCCAGGCAGGGCAGGGGGGCCGGGACACTGCTTGTCTAGCAATATAATCTGCGATCTGCCAATTTATTTCCAATTTCCCGATCGCCGCTCCCTTTCGATGCCCTTTGCAACGCACGATGGCAGCTTTTCTAGCAACGGCACAGCTTCCAACAATTGGAGTATCATATTTAATCTGTCTTCCTTCTGCTGTTAATAAACTTTGTTCTTTTCAAATGGCACGCACCATTCTAAAAACATACTTTGAAACAGTGCAAATATTAACCTTCTTCTCTTTGGATAATTCTAAAGCTCGGGTGAGCGCAGCTTTCTGGGCAGAAGTCTCTGCAGGTAAAGGTTTAGTTTCGATTACCTTGGGGGTAGTTGTCACCGCATGCCCGGCTTGACGTACTCCTTGCTTTACGCAGAGCTGCTTCCGACGGTGAACCAGGAGCCTTCAGCATCCTCCAGTGGCCGGCTGGTCCTTTAGATCCGGTCCGCTGGAGTAAACAGCTTCTGTTGTTTCCCAGCAATCGGACACCACAGGCTCCGAAACAGATCCACTGAGGAGAGAAGCTGGATTGACAATGTCAGTAGTAGCAATATTTCCATCATCTTGTTCCACCCACACGGCCTGGTATTTCAGGGGACGCTAATACAGTCATTTGCTGTCCCACAGTGAGCTTACGAGCTTCCCGCACATCGAGCGCGACAGCTGCCACGGCTCAAAGACAGCCAGGCCGGCCTTTGCTCGCTTCGTCTGGTTGCTTAGGGAAGCAGACCGCGGCTCGCTTAGGAGACCTTAACCGCTGTGCCGGAACACCCAAAGCAATACTTTGCCTTTCGTGTGAGTACAACCAAAATGGTGTGGTGACACCCGGGAGGCCCAGGGCCGGAGCCCTCGCCAGTTCCTTTTTCAGTTGCGAAAAAGCCCTCCCGGCTTCTCCCGTCCAATTCAACTCGGAGCTGTTTTCTTTCAACAGTTCGTACAAATGCTTTACTGAGAGTCCATCATTATAAATCCAAAGCCCGCACCAACCTGTCCTTTCAAGAAACGTCCGTCCGCAGCCCTTTTACCGTCGCCGGTTCCGGCATCCGGCAAGCAGGTTCTTTCCGCTCTGTGCCCAGCTCTCGCCGTCCTCCGCAGATCTCCAGTCCCAGATAAGTCACTCGGTGCCGCATCAGCCGGGCCTTCTGTTGGGAAACCCGATGCTCACTTAATCGCAGAAAATCAGTCAGCTTACAGTCCATTGCACACAACCCTCTTTGGGTTTTGTGCCTATAAGGAGACAACAAAGACCCATTGCCCGGAAGAGCTTCCCAGGCGTCACGTTCTCGTGCTAACTGGTTTCCGAAAATCACAGGGCTGCTCCTGAATCCCCGGGGTGACACGACCCGGGTTAATTGGGTCTTTCTCCCAGTAAAGGGATTTTCCCACTCAAAAGCAAAAAGCTTCTGACTCCCTTTGGCTAATGCAAGACAGAAAAAGGCATCTTTGAAATCCAACACAGCAGACCATTTGTGATTATCTCGCCATTTATCTAACAATGTGTAAGGGTTAGCTACTACCGGGTGTCAATCTGCGGTAATTTTGTTTATCGCTCTCCAATCTTGCACTAACCTATAGCTTTTACTGTCTGGTTTCTTTACAGGCCGGATTGAAGTGTTCGCTTCTGACTCACATTCTATCAGCAGCCTAAACTGCAAAAAGTTACCGGTCATTTCTTTTACCCCTTCTCTATCCTCTAATTTCAGAGGATATTGTCTAGTTCTGACTGGTCCAGCTCCAGCTTTCAAATTAATTTTCACTGGTTCTGCATTCTTTGATTTACCAGGAACCGCCGAAGCCCATACCCCTGCAAATACTTGATCCAATATTTCCCGAGCTATTTGGCTTTGCTTGTCAGTTTGAATCATTGCCAATTAAAATCTCAGCTCTTTTATCTTGAATCTCACTTTCCCCCGTTTGAATGTTATGATTGCTTTCAATTGTTTTCACAGGTCTCGTCTTAGTAACAGTTTTGGAGACCTAGGCGTATATAAGAACTTATACATTCCGATTGGTTTTCCTAACTTATATTTGATTGGCCGTAAAAATAAAGCTTTCTCTTGTTGGCCAGTAGCTCCCACTACAGTTACAAAATCTTTATCTGAGGGTATCGTTTCCTGGTTCAAAATAGAACAAGATACTCCAGTATCAATTAAAAACTCCATTCCTTTCCTGTGTTTCCCTGGCTTTACTAGGACCGGTGGATCTGCTAGGCTGGATTCCTCAGGTTCCCGTCAATCAACTTCTGCCACTGACCATTACATCTCATCAAGGTTTCTCTATTCACGTTATCCCCGGGTGGCTCCCCAATCTTCCCGGTGAGCTAAAATACACCCTAGCGGGCTCCTTTTCGGCATTTGTTCTGATTGGCTGCTTTCCACGCCACCGCGCCGTCCCATTGGCTGCTCCTCCCCGTGTTCCGCCCCCACGAACCCTCCTCGGGGCGCTGCCGCGCGAGGACCGCGCCATTGGGGCCCGTTTTCCCCACAAGCACGGCTCCCAGAGCCGACTCTCCGGGGCGGCGGAGCCGCAGCGGAGCCGGCCGGGCCGGGCACTCACCGGGGCCGCGCAGAAACGGCGACGAACGGCGGCGCGGCGGGACCGCTCCGGGCTCGAGCGGGGCGCGCACATGGCCGCCGAGAGCGCCGCCCGCGCTTGCGAGCGGCCATCTTTGCGCATGCGCATCGGGAAGCCCTCGGGACACGCCCCCTCCTGCCCGCCCCTTCCTGCCCGCCCCTTCGCCTCCCTTCCCGCAACCCGATTGGCTGCCTATGCACGTCAATTTCCATTCTCCCCGCCTATCGTCACCCCTCCCCGTTTGCCCCGCGCTGCGCTCCGCTCCGCCCCTCCAGCTTTCTCGCGCGTCCTGATTGGCCCGCTCTGCACCGCCCTTCGCGTTCTCTCCACCCACTCGCTGGAACCTCCAGGCGATTTGCATAGCCGGCGCGGCTTTCCCTTCTATTTCATTTCTGTTTCCATTTCTAGTTCTTTCTCGGTCCGTTAGAGCCCTCGGATGCTCCATCTGCATATATATGTATATACATATATAAAATACAGATATATGTCTCTCTCTATATATCATCTCTAGAAACTTAAAAATAATTTCATATGTGTGTGTATATATATATATGCATAAATATATATGACTAGAAATAGAAATATAGCTTCCCAGGGAAAACAACTGCCATGGGGCTGGGCTGCAGAGCAGCGAGTGGGTGGGGAGGACAGCGCTACGGGGGGAGACAACGGGCGCTTCGGGGCAGCGCAGGTGCCCCGGGGGTCCGCGGGCAAAGGGGCGACGGGGGGGGCAGTGTGGAACGGGGGGCCGGAGAGGAGAGCGGAGGGAGCGGGGACACGTCTCACGGGGGAAAAAAAGGCCCGCGGGGCACGTTTGGAGAGAAATCGTTTGGGGAGGGGCAGAAACACGCGGGAGGCAGTGCGAGTAGAAAGGTGCAAGGGGCGGGGGGGGGGCACGGGACATGTGTGGGGGTGACCTGCACCTGGGGGGTCCCGCACTCACCTGCCGCCTATTTCGCCGCTCCGTTCCCCTCGCTCCCTCCCACCGTCCCGCCGCGCTCAGCAGGCACCGACACCTGGCGGGAGGTTCCCGCCTGTCACCTCATGCCCCTCTGCCTGCTCCGGGGACCAAAAAACCCTTAGCTTTCATTTTCCTCCGGCGCTACAATTGCACAGGTGTGAACTCGTAAAATTAAACCATCCATCTCCCAGACACACGCTTCGAACTTGACTATGGTGCATTTGTTTGTCTTACACCAATGGACTTCCACATTTGTGAGCAAACACATTCGTTTTGAAGCACAGCCCCTCCTGGGGGAAAAACGCGTCTTAGTCATTGAAAAAAATAAAATCCGACTTGGAGCTCCCAAACATTAGGGAGCGGTGGGGAAACAAACGAAAGCAAAGACCAACTGCAGCATCGTAAAGTAGTATTCGGCTTCAATTCTGATCACGTACTTAAAAGCCTCTCTCAGCCCTACGAACAATTAGTCCTTTTCTGGAAGGACACATTTTTTTACCTGAATGTCCTCGGTTGAAGACTCCACTAAACAGAACGGGGATCGAGCCGCAGGACAACATGCCATCGACATATTAACAAGGAAAAAAACCCACAAGTAAACCCCAGGTTTAATTACTAGTTTCCATCCCGTTTCATTCCTTACATTTCAACTGGCACCCAGGTGCTCAAAAATTAACTATAGCCATGCCACTTCTCACTAAAAACTCAGTTCTACGTTTAAACATTCAAGGCTATTTCCAGTGTGCCCATAAATTCACTGTGAACAAAGAGAAGAGCAACACTCAACCCCAAGGAGGGCAACAGGCAGCTCTTACTCTATGGCAGATGAAAGTTTCTTCTTTAACCTGCAACACTTGGAACAGTCGTGGGACCAGTTCAGGAACGGGGCACGCTCTCTTAACTGCAATTTGTCACTAGCTTGTCCGCACTGGCAGCAAAATTGCCTATTCTCCGGGTTCCACGTGGAATATCTGTAGCATCCTCCAACTCGCAAACGTTTCCCCCCAGACATGGAATTTCCTGAGCACCAAGCGGAATCAACTGCGCAGGATTTTCTTCACGTGACGGAGAAGGCGACACTGACAAAAAAGCAGGCCAAAACACCTGAACCTGTTTGTCACGCTCAGCCTGCGGCCAAGAGACCAGAAGCATCCTGCCGAAGGGGCCGCTCAACCCTGAGGAGCTCCGGCCGGCAGGCTTCTCTCCCCTCTGCCCGGGACAAGAAGACGCCGCCGCCGCCGCCGCCGCGTCCTGCTGCCGCCTCGCCCGTGCCTCTCGCAGCGGGGCTGCCCCGTTTGCGCCATCGCCCAGCGGCAGCGCTTGCTGGCGAGCAGGCGTGCCACGGGAATCCCGCAAAAAAACCCAAACCAAACAAAAAACCAGAGAGCCGCGGCAGGAAAGCGCCCCTGTCGCGGGGACGGCCGCAGGTCCCAAAATCGAACACCTCCGCCTGCCAGCCCCGTGCCAGAAGGCTAATGCTCCCGGCTTGCTCAGCTGGCCGACAGCACCTGGAGGCAGCGCCTCCCAGTCCTGACCCCGCTGTGACTCCCGTCTCCTCGCCCTGGCCCCAGCTTTCCCCCACCCGGGGCAGCATAGCCAGCCAGGCAACATGCAAGCATGCGATCGGCCCGCTCTGCACCCGAAACGTCATTCTCTCCGCCCATCGCCTCCCCGCCCGAAGCGCGAAGCCATGTGCATATCAGGCGCGAGGTCTTGCGCTGTCGTTTTGTGCGTGTGCTTGCTTTTTCTTTCTCTTGTGCCGCGTTGTCCAGAAAGGGGAAGCTAAGCGCGTGGGTGCCACGGCTCCACAGGGCTCCTCTCCATGGGGAGGGCGCTCGGGCCGGGAAGGACCCTGAGCCTGGCGTGGGTGGACACACCCAATCGCACCTACAAACACAGAACCCGCCGGGCCTCGCCCTGAGCTTCCGCACTTCTGCCAAAGCGGCACCCCACTCGCCACACCGCCGATCGTGCAACTGCATCTTAGCTCTGTTTTTAAACATCCCCCTGACAAAAGGGGGCTGCGCCGCTCGCGGAGAGACTGCAATACCGGGAATGGGCGCTGCACCGGAGACACGACTCCAGGCCACAGACCTTTAGCCCACCTGCCCTAAGAGTCACACGCCTCTCACCAGCTTCGCGAGCTCAGCCATGAGGGCGGGGCGGGGGAAAACCTAACTAAACACCTCCTCACCACACGGGCCTGTCCCATTCCCACTGTTCCAACGTCGCAGCCACCCTCACCACGCCCGCACTCACCTGCCGCCTATTTCGCCATTCCATTCCGCTCGCTCTCTCCCACCATCCCGCCGGGCTTAGCGGGCACCGATACTCAGCAGGAGGTTCCCAGCTCTCGCCTCCTTCCCCTCTGCCCTTCTGCCGGCTCCGGATACCTCGCGAAGGACTGCCCTGAACCGGCTCCCTCCAGGTCCGCGGGAGCCGGCCGCAGCGAGAGCTCCGCAGCCCCGACGCCCGCCCCGTTAATTCCCCGTACCCCCCCGAGACACCACGGGCACACTTGCCGGGGAGCTAGCTATTCCAACTGGATTGAGTCGGCGCGCTCTCATTGGCTGCTTTCCACCCCACCGCGCTGTCCTCCTATTGGATGCTCCTTCCCGCGCTCCGCCCCCACAAAGGCGTGCCAGCGCCCGACCTGACTGAGGACTACGCCCATTTGGGCATGCGCACTAGGGACCTCACAAGCACCGCCCCTTCGCCAACCCGATTGGCTGCCTACGCACGTCAATCGCCATTCTCTCCGCCTATCAGCGCTCCGCCCCTCAACCTTGCTCGCGCCATCTGATTGGCCCGCTCTGCATCCTCACTCGCCTTCTTGCCGCTCTGCCGGGACCCCGAGCCCATTTGGCCGTGCAGCTTCAAACAGGGAAACTAAAAAGTAAACAAACAACCGCGGTCATTCACTTTATACTAAAAAGGTGTGCGGATGGCTACCTACACCAGAAAAAGCCCTTATCTTTCATTTTCCTCTGGCACTAAAATTGCATAGGTGTGAACTGATAAAATTAAACCATCCATCTCCCAGACACACGCTTCGAACTTGACTAGAGGTTTTTTTTGTTTGTGTTACACCAACGGACTTGCACATTTGTGAGGAAACAAATTCATTTTTAAGCATAGCTTCTCCTTGAGGAAAAACACATCTTAGTGATTGAAAAGAAAAAAAATCTGACTTGGAGCTCCCAAATATTAGGGAGCAGTGGGGAAAACGAATGAAAGCAAAGACCACCAGCAGCGTGCCCATAAATTCACTGTGAACAAAGAGAAGAGAAACGCTCAACCCTAAGGAGCGCCGGCCGGCAGGTTTCTCCCCGCTCTGCCCAGGACTGAGAAGACACCGCCGCCACCTGCTGCCGCCGCCTCGCCCGTGCCCCCTCGCAGCGGGGCTACCCCACGAGAGCCGGAGGCCTCTTTTTTTTTCCCGGCGGCCGGTCCGACCGCTGCGCCCCGCTTTCTGACGGCCACGGCCACGACCCCGCCCGCAGCGGCAGCGCCCCCCTCGGCCCCGCCCCAGCACGGGCACAGGGCGCCGCTTCCCAGCTGCAGTACCGGCCTGTGGCCAGCAGACGGCAGCACCGAGCGCGGGCGCGCCGCACCCCCCGCGCCGCCGCAGCGCGCCCGCTTCTTTTCACACCCCCGGCCCTTCTTCTTGACCCGTGGGCAGCTTCAGCTGCCCTGGAACGCGCTTTCCCAGAGCCGCGCGGATGACAGACACGCATACCGACGTACACTTCCCCAAGCCTAAGCGTAGCCAGGATTCCCTTCCTCGCCCTCGTCGTTTTTGTTCAAGAGTCCAGCAGCTCACCTGTCCTCCTGAGCTGCCTCGCTGCAAACAAACGAACAGAAAAGAAAAAAAAAAAGAAAAGAAAACAAGAAAAGGAATGATCTCTTCCAGGCAGTTTCTCTAAACAGTCGAGAGATTATAAAATCGCACGTGTCTTTTCCAAGCAGAATGAGCCTGTGATTCCACGAAAAAGGAGGGCAAGGAGCAGGTCAGCTTGTCAGAGAAAGACAGGGACAGGGAGCAAGACAAGGCGACACAGAGAGAGAGGCAAAAGGGACAGGGAGGCAGGGCAAAGGGAAGGAGAGGCCAAGATCAGAGACAAGCAGCAGGACACAGACGGTGGGGAAAACTCCTAGAATGGGCAGCGGGAGAGACAGACCAAGGAGAAACGGGCGCCGGGCCGCGGGACAGGGAGCGGGGCAGACCGTCACAGAAACAAAAACAAAGAGGGAACGGGACAGAGAAACGAGGGGAAAGACAAGGAGAAGAGCAGAGAAACAGGAACGGGGGCGGGCAGGGAGCAGGACCGAGAGATGGAGCGAGGAAGGGAAAAAAGGATGGGGGCAGGACGCAGGGAGAGAAACAAGGACAGGGAGCAGGAAAAACGGACGTGAGAGGAAAAAATTAGCAATATGCTGCAGGACAGAGGTGGAAGAATTACAAAAAAAAACAGGCACGAGGAGCATGAGAGAATGACCGCGAGGGGAAAGAGGCACAGAGACCAGGACAGCGCCGGAGCGGAAAAAAAACCCAAAAACCACCAAACCAAAACAATGGTGCTGGACCACTGGTGAGAGAGAGAGGGACTGTGGCAGAACAGAGGAAAAGCCAGCAAGGCCAAGCAGGGCAGGGGGACGGCAAAACAGAGAAATAAACATAACGGCAGAGTCAATTATACTGTTAAGCAACATTCTTTATTTTATCGGCACTGGGGAACTCTGGAGATCATCTTCCATAAGTGCTCCAAAGACTGGACGCTCTTGTATTGCTTATATTCACATCATTATTACATATGCATTATAATTTTTGAAAAGTTTAACATACAATACATCTATACTAAGAAAGATTTGATGATGTTAGTTATAATTGTTTAGTTTCTTAATGACAACACATCTATTAATTATTAGTTAAATAGAAACTAAGCCCTCTGCTTCTAAACAATGTGTTACTTCATCTTCTGTCTCCCTCTTGTCATGCAGAAGGATCTAAAACTTGAAAAGCATCCCCTCGTTGTGCAGGTGGTCAGAAAGCATTTATCTCATGTCATCTGGTTAATGATGGGTATGTCTTGTAGAACTGAATCACAGTATACAATAACTTGGCAGCTTCTCTTCAAAAGCAAGAGAGAAAAAATGGACAGGTATCTGGAAAAACAAGACAGAGAAAAAAGCAGCAGGGACAGAGGAAAAGAGACCGAAAGAGCACCAAGAAATAGGGCAGAGAAAGAAAAAAATCAGGGCGGCAGCAGCGGGGAAGAGATGGAGGAAAAAACCTGGCATGGTCAACGGGACAGAGAGGAACGATACTATGGGCAGGGAGCAGGACACTGGGATATGGCGAGATTCCAAAGTTCGGCAGAAGAGACTTTGCCGTTATCTCATAATGTACTGAATCTGCTGTAACATGGGGAAAAACATAATTTAAAGACCAGATGAACCAAACCATCTGCAGGTATTTTTTAAAACCAACATTCAACACATAAATTATGTTCTACTCAAATTAGCAATCTAAGGGGGTTTTTTGCCTTGTTTTTTTTGGTTTTTGGTAGGATTGTGGCAGTTGCACGTCCCCTCTGAGAACTGGGGCCTGCAATGGGGCAGTTAATGGCTCTTTTCGTGGAGACCTGGAGTCGGTTGACAGGATCATTATCAGAGAAGCTGAGAAGCTTCTGGAATGCCCACAGCCAGATCTGATCAGACTATAAACAGAGCTCCCGCCAAAGACTCCCTTTGGTCTTCTGGGAGCAGCGGGCCTGTGGGCCAGAGCCCTCCCCTTAGGCTGGAACACCGTCTAAGGAAACTCCCCGGGACTGGGAGCGCCTCACCTCCTTGTTCGGGTGAGTGATGATTTACTGGACATATCCTTCAGTAAGTCCTTGCTGCAACAGGCGAGTGTTTGTTTCTCGTGGGCAAAACAGGGCAGAGGGCTCTGGTTTTGTTTCTTGTGAGTGCGTGCATGCACGCTGTGGATCCTCATTATTCTTATTTTGCTGCATCCCAATAATCTCCTCAACTGATATACGAATCTGCATTTTACGTTATCGGAGCGCTAACTAATTGTATAAACCCTGTTTCTAGTCTGTTTATTGGCTGCACTTTTCCAGTCAGAATAAAGTTTGGTTTGGACCATGTCGTCTGCCTAAACTGACTTCGGGGTGCCTCCATGACAAGGATTCATAACTGATCATGCACATTACCTGAGAACATGTTACCTGTTCCCAACTTATGCATAATGGTGATGTATATACTTCGGAATATATTTCAACGAGAGTTAGAAGAGTTTCTCATTCTTTTTATAGTTGCTCCACTGAGAAAAATATAATTTGAGCAATTTTTTCCTGCCTGACAAGACACAGGCTTTGTGAGCAGGCGCAGGTTTGCTGAGCTGCCTGAAGCCCCACAGCCGCTGCGGGGTCTCGAACTCGGGGAGCGGCTGCACGCGCAGGGCGGCGGCACCAGCAGCTGCGGGGTCACAACATCTCAACACATCCTGGATAACAGCCTTTAAAACTATTGCGAAGGGCAAGAAAACCAAACACCACCATGACCAGACAGCCAAAAAACCAAACACAAACCCCAAATCCATAACCAGCTCAATGTGGTTCATGTCTCTAGTAAAGCAAGTACCGTGTTGCAATTCAAACCAGTTTTATCGACCCCAGCAGGGAATTCGGATACTGCGACAGTTAGTCAAGAAAATAATAAAATAATTAGTTGAAGTGCGAGGAACGACTCCCATTGTTACACAGGCTGAAGAAAAAGCAGAGCTGCTGCTGCCCTTCCCGCTGCGGCGGCGCTTGCGAACGCGGAGAGGGCAGCTGGGTAAAAGAGGGGCAGAGCCCCGCAGGGAGGCGGCAGCGCCGCCACCGCCCCCCCTCCTCTGCCGGGAACCGGCGGCTTCGCCCCGGCAGCCCCGCCGGCAGCGAGGCCTCCCCCGCTGGAGCCGCTCGGCCCGGCCCCGCCGCCGCAGCAGCAGCCCCGGGGGGTCACGGCGCGCCCGCTGACCCCGCCCGACCCCGCCCGACCCCGAGGCACCGCCCCCCGCAGCCCCGCCCCTCGCGACCCGGCGGCCCCGCGCACGCGCACTGCCACACCCGCCCCGCGCCGGCTCCGCCCCGCCCCCGCCAGCACGCGCCGCTGCCGCGTGAGCTGGGCGCGGGAAGGGCGGCGGCCCCGCGCGCGGGCTGTGACCGGACGAACCCGCACAGCGCGAACCGAGCGGCGACCGCAGCAGCGCGGCGCGGGGCGAGCGGCTGGCGAGCGCTGCACAAACACGCGGTTACGGACTGTGGAAGCGTGATGCGGCAATGCAAAGAAACGCTCTGCTGTGCTCTCTGAAACGGCAGTGAAGCATCTAAACATTCGAGCCACGTTCATTCCTCAACACTGCCACAGTTTTAGCAGGAGCTCCACAGGTGTTTTCCCCCTGCTCAAGAATTTAGATACCAAATGATGATGTTTCAATGACTTTGACAGCCTCTGTCTTGTAGACCTTTCTGCTGAATCAGTTTGCTTGTATCGTAGTTAGACCTTCTCCACTGAAACAGGCAATGCCAATCCCCGTGGTTGAAACCCCGAAACGATTAGGAATGCTGTAATTAGATTGCAGAGGAAAACATATCTGTAAATTTTTGAGTATCTAAACACAATATTGCTTAGAAATAAAGATCAAAATTTTATTTCCATGTTGGTAATAAAAATAATTCCATGACTTCTGTAAACCATTGCATAAACGCTATAGCATAGAAAAGTTTTAACAAGTGTTAACAATTTTGAACAGTTCACTACAAGTAAATGAGTATATGCATTATAAATAATATGTTTTGTATTAAGAAAAATTTCATTCACAAAATCATTTCTGTCTATACACTCAAAACATTAACAGCTTCCATAAATTAACATGAGTAAAAATTCCGTATTTATTTAGGGTCTGATGATGACCACAGTTACACAAGCATGGTATGACAGTAATAATACTATTACCTATATTTAATACTAGGATACTCTGGATGACAATATAGAGTAAAACAAGTATGTCTTTAATAATCTGCTACTCAAAGAAGACTAATAATAAGCCTATAACATGCAGCTTGGGATCCATCTGTAATTAACATACTTCTGGTTAAATTACAGCTCCTAACTGTAAAAACCCTGAGAAATCACAGTTTTAATCTATTATTCCCCAGGCTAAAGTAATTGTGACAACATAATGCCATTCACATTAAAAATTACATTCTTACATAAATTAACACAGAACTTTTGTCAAATACCAAAATGAATCTCGAAAATCTATTTAGTTTGGTTTTATGTATTTTGTGGATTCAGCAAATTACTGTACTGTAGTCTCGCTAAAATACAATTTTAATGTGTCCACTTTCTAGATGGTGTATATAGAACAAGGACGAATATTTACAAAGGTCAGGTTTCACTTCTGACTTCTTCCAAATAGTGGTCTCTAGTCAACTGCATATATTTTATTATCCTCCATTTTAAAGTACCGGGGTTAAAGTACGTATTTATTTGTACTTGCAGTTGACTTACTTTAATAAAGATACAGAAAATTTTGCTTGTAATTCCTCACAAAAAGAATTTTGTGAAGAATAACTGTATTATTTTCATATGTCTGTAATGTATGATGATTTCTGGTTCAAGTGATTACCTAAGGATTCGTCTATAATTATAGCAAGCTGCCCAGTCTGAGAATTTCACACACAAGTGTGTTTCTTTGGTATGGTTTTTTTCCTTTTCCACAAAATCGTTTCTTGATCGTTTTTAGATGTGTGTGTAACTCAGCACCAAAGAAACTTACAGGGAACACCTGAAAAATTTTCAGTACTGAGGCTACTAGAGGACACACATCATTATTTTCAAGATTCATCATTGTAAAACACAAAACATACAACTTTAAAAAGTAACAGATTAAACATATTAGTTCATTTCCTCTAAAAATGCAGCACATATAAACTATGAATGTCCAGGTGATGATTCACACTGCAAGTACTGTTCACATTCCTTTTTTGTTGGTGTCGCAAGATTAGGAAAATTGCCTGTTACTACCAAAAAAAAGGGACCAAAACATAGCCCTAGGACATAGGCAAATGCACTAAAATACACCTGAAGAACTATGAACTCTGACAAGACAGCACAAAACCCATTTGTGGGTAACAAATGTCACATATCTGCATAAGGGCAGCACAATGTGGCCTAAGCTGGTTTCTTCCAAAATAGCAAAGCAAAAATTTTCACTAAGCTATTTCTAAATGTTTTTGTGAGCACAATTCTTGCAGAATGCTGTTCTACACTAGATAAATACAGTAAACTGGTGTCCAAAATAACTGCTTGTTTGAAAACTATGTAACATAATTTCAAACTATAATTACACATTATTCTTCTATTTGCTCACTGTTTAAAAAAACAAAACAAACCCCTTACATAACTACGTTTGCTTTAGTCCAAAATGCTGTTAAAAAATCAGTCTTTGTCAGAGGCTACGCAGATGCAAAAAATTAATTAATACCTACAGCCAAACTTCGTGATCCAAGTTCCTTTTTTAAAAGTCCAAAGCTGGCTACACCTTTAAAACTGTAATATCTTACTTCAGGACGGAAAAGAGTGTTTGGAAATGCAAATACAGTCCAATTTTATACTTTTCTCAGTACAAATGTTTCAGAGAAACTGTTAAAGTCAACAAAATCACATTATTAAACCAAACTTTGGTCTTTAAAGTGATATTCAGACAAAATTTTGAAACAGAAGCAAGTAGAAATGTATGTAATATTTTATCCTACTTTGCCCTTCCAAAAAGGTCTCCAAGGTTCCCGCAGATCGACATGTCTTAGGTAAGCAGCGACAAGTCTGTGCATTTAGTTCTCACAGAAAATGTGTAATGATTTTTTGCTAACTCAAGCCTTTGTATAAAGAACACTACACCCCAAAGGAGATAGTGATTTCAGTACTATTGGCTTGGGCCCTTTATTTGATGCTGACACAGTTCTCAAAAACTCTATTTCAATGATAAGAATTTTAGTATACATCTTGTTTCTTGTTTTAGCATGATTGAACTTTAAACAAATTAACTCTCTGCTGCCTGTGTGAACTCACTTTTTGTACTCTAATCCACTAATACAGACATACAAATCATGTAACACAGTAGCAGGTCATTTCAATCTAAGTTGTACTAGTGTCACACCTGAATTTAATAGAAGGAGGAATAATGCAGGCAATTATTCTATGTAAGGAAAAAATATGCAGTAATTAATTAACTTCTTCTGAATTGCATGTTCACAACTACCACGATGAAGTAAGGATATTACTACCTTTTAAAACAATCACTGTGTCAAAGTGCCACTGCCTGATTACATACTTAAATAATTTTGTAGTTCCTTTCAAATGTGCATTGCTTCATTGTTGAAAAAAAGTGTATTATTAAATATATATAAAAGCAAGAGATGTACTCTAGTTATTGTCAAATTGTTCAATACAAAATTAAGCAATAGAAATTATTTGCAAAATTATTTTTTTATGTCTTCTGCCATTTTATAGGATATTGGGGATAGGCACTTGGTAATATTATATATATCATATCTGCTCCAAATGAGTTCCACACAGGTTAGGAGATGTACAAATATTTTAGGACTACAGACATCCAAACTGAGGGAAATGTGCAAATGCACAGTTTACTGAAACTGATCTGTTTCACAAAATTGAAAAAATGCCTTTGAATATGAAAGCATACGTGCCTCACTGTTTTTGTGTCTGCTGGTACATTTATAAATACTATAGTATGCAGTTAAATTATAAATTGTAAAAGAACTAGATAAGTTGTCATTTCTATTTAATCATATTGTGATTTTAATGGTAAAACAATGTAAAATATTTTAAATTCACAGTACACATATAACATGTCATATTATTGCATATTAAAAATAAACATAAGACCCAGAAAGCAGCTTGAAGCCATTTACAACATCTTCTAACAAAATGCAATAATTAAAAAGTGCTTTTGTATTAATCAGAGTTTTTCAAACATCCAAGTAAACATAGTGTTAGATGATTGCAAAATACTGGCTCTGGCGTTCCACACACAACATACATGGCAAAGGGACCATTTGTACTGTTGAGTGTGTAGTTACTGTATCTACGTATCCATCTTCTGTATATGAAAATAACCAGTATAAACACTTCATTCAGGCATTATGGTAAGACACATATAAAGTGATTCCAGTGCAAATGAACCCAAGTCGCTTGTGCGCTAGGAATGTAAGTGGAAGTCAGAAAAGGCTGTGATGCGATTGGAGGGGAATGAAAGAACCTCAAGACCACAGAACCTCATGAAATGACTGAAGTTGCTATGTAAGGGTGAGCAAGCTTATTCTCTATCTTAAAGCAACTAAGTTTCCCACATCAAGATGGCAATCAGTCTAGCACTATTAAATGGATTAATTATCAGTGATATAATTCTTATACAAAATATAAAACCATAAAACTATTTCATTCATGAACATGAGTACTATGCCTGTATGTTACCACGGATTATTTTTTTTCTTGCAGCACAGACATTCTTCTCGTGCAGCTGCGCAGTGATCGCAAAGTACATAATGTTGACGTGGATTAAGGCTAATGCTACGATCACCTTCCTGACATACGACACACTTCTTTGACTGAAGCTGAAAAATCACCTGTAAAAAGATTATTGCACTCAATAATTAGTTGCATTCTAGCAGCTTTACACTTAGCTGTCCTGAACAAATTTCTAATTTAACAACACAAAGGACAATGTCTTTGTATGACAGATAGCTGAACTGAGGGTCATAAGATCAGAACACGTGCAACCTTTGAAGTAGCAGCTGGAGGAGTATAGGTGCTTTTAGAAAGGAAAATATCTGGGATTGAACCTCTGGACTGAAATTTTCCTGCATAATTGGGATGAGAGATACAAACAAGCAAAACCAACCAAACAAAAACAGTAAATAAGCTTTTCTCATTATCATTTACTCCCCTATTTTGCCATTTCAAACCACTGTTACATTTTCTCATGCTGTGGGAAATGTTCACATTAGGACAAAATGGAAGCATCCCAAATGTGCAAGCCTTTGAACCAAGCTACTGATACAGACTTCGGGGAAGATGTTACAACTGCAAATAAATGTCTCCATGCGATAAACCATATCAATGCTATTAAGGAACAAGAAGAACTGAAAAGCATCTAAAAGCCGTGTTAATTTTTGAAGAGAAAGACATGGTTTGGACTAAGAGAAGAACCCAGAACGCTACGTGTGGCACTGCCTAAGAGAGCAACTTTGTCCTGAAAGGAAAAGACAGGTGAGAAAAGGCCACAGTGGTAAAGGAAACCTGAGCAACTGAGGAGCTGGAAAAGGTGGTAATGGTTCTGATCACTCCAGCCTAGCTAAGGTGTCTTCCATTCCAGGATGTAAGGACTTTATTGATAAGGGTTCCCAAGACTCTTTTGGTCCTCTTTAAAATCCCTTAGGAGAAAAAACCAACAGTGGTCCCTAATCCAATCCAGAATCCTGTAAATGTACTTCATAACGGGAGCTTAGTAACTAGCAAGTCTTGTCCTCATCCACCCACTTTATTGACAAGACTTCAATTATGCTTTAAACTCTTCTAAAGCGATCCTGGCTTTTTATTCAAGGCTGTAGTTCATATTGATACAGATGGCACTGGACAGGCTGTGCAATGAGATGGAAAAGACACTGCTGAATTCAGGCAGTTACTAGAGTATGGCTGACTGTCCCAGTAGTGAAAGGAAATATTTTTTTCATCTGGACAGTCCCATCGCAGTCAGAACAGCAAGAATTGGTGTCCTATGTGGTGTCACTGCCCTTTGAGATTGTAGGGGAGAAAGGAATGTGAAACCAAGTTGCACCCAGCAAGGTTTGAAGTATGCTGTCTGGAGCAGTACACGGTCATTATTGTCTTCCTTGATGAGCTTAGAGGAGTGGTACCTGATATTCCCAGAGTTGAGCGCCCTGACGAATGCCTTCGATCTGGCAGTGAAAGAGTGTCCTAAATTTCGGCAAAAACTGGGTCTGGATTTGAGAGAAGTCGAAATGCAGTAATATGCCGCTCAGGTGATTAAGGGACTGAAGCACCTGGTAGACAAGGAGAGGCTGAAAGATTGTTCAGCCTTCAGAAGAAATGGCATCTTACTGGTGTGTATAAATACCTGATGGGAGGGAGTAAAACAGATAGGGACAGACTCTTCTTAGTGGTATCCAGTGAAAGAAGAGGCAATGGGTACAAATTCAAATATATAAGTTCTACATAGACATAAGAAAAAACTTTTCTTACTGTGAGGATGGTCAAATGTTGAAAAAGATTCCCTGCAGAGGTGGTGGACTCTCCATCCTTGGAGATAATCAGAACACTACCGGGCAAGGCTCTGAGCAACCTGCTTGAGCTGACTCTGCCTTGAGCAGGTCATTTGACTGGATGATCTCCAGAGGTCCCTTCTAACGTCAACGATTCTATGCTCCAAGTCTGTACTGGCCTCTCTGACTACACAAACTCCTAGCAGGAAACCTCACCACCTACCTTCGAAAAGCATGTAACTATTTTAATTTATTTAGGGCAACTATTTTTAGTTATTTAGGTAGTGCCCAAGTTGGAGGTAAAAGCTGGCTTTAAATCTTTTTAATTACCCCAAGAATTCTTGTGAATCACTTGTAATCTGTTCTGATAGCTGATCAAAAACTTAGAAGAATCCATCAGGTTGAGAATCCATTAGGTCGAGAAACCTGAATCATCCTCTATTCCAGAAAAGACTTAACAATGAGAGCAGTGTTGCTCTTTGAAATGAAACCTGGCATAAGTAAGTCACTGAAGGTTATTGAGCTACCAGTTTCAGTTAATCAGAAATAGTTATACAGATGAAGAAACTCACCTCATCTATTGTTTCTAAATCTAAGTGCAGCTGGCTTTGTAAGGAACGAAGCTTTGGCAAGGATATCTTTTCTATATCTCCACAGTTTTTCATATAAGGTAACGTAGTAGATAGACAAGCAGCTAATTGTGTCTTCAGCTTTTTAAATTTATTTTCCACTTCCTCCTTCTTCTGAAGAGCAAGTTTTTTGTCCACATCTGCGATGTTAGCACGTTCTTTTGCTTCTTGAGCCTCTTTCTGCCATGCATCACAAGCCTGGGAGAAAGAGATTTCCAGCATATTAAATTTTTTTTCTTTTTTTAAATTAACAACAGAAGAACAAATTCAAAAGCCTTCAAAGATGCAGGTAATCTCTCATTTTAAACATAACAATGCATTTACTGTAAATTTAATGCTTCCCCCTACTTATCCTACCTTCTAATTAACAACTCTTCTTGTTTTGTCTTAATGTAATTTTTAGGTATGTCACTGTTACTTGTCTGTAAACAGCCAGAAGCCTTTTTGGAGCTCTATAAATGGAACAAATTTTAAATGTTAAATTCGTAATTTAATGTCGAGACACATCAAAAACTACCAAAATTCAGTAGAGCTACTCAGCTACTTCTTATCACAGAACAACATGAGGGGAAGGAAAGGACTACAGAAAATGCACCAGACTGGCAGTTATCAACAAGCTCAGCATGACTGCTGAGATGACAAGATGTTGTCTGGGTACGCTATACAACCACAGCTGAGTGTAAGCCTCTGCTTTTTTCCTGTGCCTACCATCTGAAAGAGGTACAGGAGGGAATGTATGTTTTTAGTTACTTAAACATGAAGATACGTTGCTGTTCAGCCCTATCCTGAATACCTCCAAGTGTTCCTGCCTAGAGGCAGATCAACTTTCAGAAAATTAATTGCCTTTTAAAACGCTCAGTTTCCTTTACGCTGCTAGCTCATTTCGAGGATGGAAAACACATTCCTTTGACAGATTGCAATAAAACTCTGGGTCCAAGGATGAGAAGATATGTAAAAAGGAAAAGCCGTAAGAGCTGCTTGTTTGTCAAATATATATATATAATTTCATATTACCGTAGATTAGCATACCCGTTTTACTTGTTTCCAAGATTCTTCCCATTGTTTCATTTTTTTCTTGGCATTGTCAAGTTCCTGTCTAACTCGAGTTAGTTCACTTCCACTGGTGTTTGAACTTATTGAGGGGGTAGTGCCACTGCTTAGTACTGGGGACGAACTAGGAGAGACACTCCCAGTTACAAAATCCCAAATGCTCCCTGTAACACCATTTACACCTGTAAAACAAATGCAGGAAAAAAAAAATCATTCTGCACACACTGCTGCAAAGAAGAACAAAACAGATGAGCCATATACGCAAAATTTATAATTTTACCTGCAAGACTCATGACATTCTTTCACTACCTTCAGAAATGTGACAGTCTGGAAAATGTTTACAGTATTTATAGCAATTCAGGAGACTTACCGCTTTTTTTTTCTTGCTGCTTTTAATAAAAGACAGTACAGTCCATAAAAGGAGAAGTTGGAGTGAGAATTCATTTATATATTAAAAACTTTGTTCCTAGCAGCTCATATACAATTTTAATTCTTCCTCTGTTTTTTTCCTTTAGCAAAATGCTGTGGCTAAAATACATTCCTGCTGCCTATATGCCAACTGCTACATTTTACCCCTTTCAAACACCTCTCTAAATACCTCCTCTTCCAATAATTATTTTTCTTCCTTTGCTGGGAATGGAAGTTCACTCCTTGAACTTTCTTCCACATACAACTCCATTCTCAGTAATGCTATCAATTAAAATAGCTAGGCTTTGTTGTCCAGATTAAGACACAAAAAACATGCAAAGCCTTGAACTGAACATTTCTTACCTGCCATTGAGTTCCCTCTTACAATACACAAAGTGCAGCCTTCAACTTACTTACCTGAAAGGTTGTGAGAAGAGGCTGAGGTGCCTAACAAACTATGTTCTGTCTTCAAAGGCCGAGGCTGTTGGTAGTGGGGAGCCATAGAGGATGAAACAAAAGACTGAGACAGTGATTGTGATTGTGAGAGAGAACTAAGTGGAGAGGTTGAAAGGGATGATGAGGAATGTAAAGATGAGGAATGAACAAGAGAACCTGGAATGTTGACAGGTGCTGAACTTCCCAGTAATCGTTGACCTATGTACGCACAGGGACAAAAAAAAAAAAAAAAAGTTCCAAAGCAGTACAAAGCGCTCTGTAAGTATTTTTCTGAAAAATGTATCAAATGTAAATTAAATTATATATTCAAATACCTTTCATTAAAAAAAGAAAAGTTCATTTATCTGATATTGCAAAATTTTTTTTTTAATTGAACACTTGAAAGTAGTTTTCCAAGTGCCCGAAAACATAATTTATAGCTTACGCCAGTGGCTTCATATGCAGATACAAAGAAAGAGAAAACATTTTTCAGATCAAGTTTTCTGACTTACTCATTTTAACAGGAAACAACTAATGCAAGTGGAGAAACTGACTCAAAAATTTGGGGTTTATTTTAACATATAAACTAGAGTTAAGCAAGTGAGACTATCTACCTTGAAAATCATACACAGCATAATAATCAGACATAGCTCGATTTCTTTCCTCTACATACTTTTGCTCTTGTTCAGTAGATTTTAAATGTCAAATATACTTAACTCTCTATGAAAACTGAGTTTGAAACAAAGTAAAAGTTAATAATAATTTAGTCGAACAAATGCATTGTTCATAATTTCCCAAAATAATGATAATGATAAAAAATAGGTATTAAAAAAGGATGTTTAATCATTCAATTACTTAAATAAATATGCAGGGATGCAGTGCAGTTCCATATTTACTGTGAAGATTTTATTCATCAATATGTTTCAATGGCAACTAAAAATTACACCACCTTTTCTTACAAAAAATACAGCAGTCAAACGATTATACTTAAAGCAAGAGTCGTGATTCTAGTTTTCTGGTTTTGCTTAAAACAGGTGAATTCATGACATCAGAGAAAACAACATTCCTTTTAGAAGAATTTCAAAACAAAGAGACAGGGATGCTTGTTATGAGCTGCATTGCCACAATGTCTTCCAAAAATTATATCTTGATATACTCAGCAAATGTTACCAAGGTCAGCCTCTTGACCTACTATATGAGGAAAATACAGGACAGACATATAACCACAGACATACGTAATATACCAGACAATAAGTGTACAGCGCTCCTTGCAAGAGAAGCAAGGAAGCAACAAAGTAAAGGGAGTTTAGTTAAATATACCTGGACAAGTAAGAATCCCCTTGAAAATCAAAAGCCAAAGTAAAGCCCTCCAAACAAACACTCTATGAAATGGTAGCAGAAGAACCATCTCTTTTTTGCTTCCTAAAGTAGTCTTCAAATCCTGTTGAATTTTGGCAAATACAGTCCGCCTGCACGCTTTTGAGTTTACGGGTCAGGGTTTGGGTAGTAGCGGGGCTGCCCCATGCTGGACACAGCTGCGCCCTTCAGCCATGCTGGCAGCACCACTGGAAGAACATATTTAAGCAAAGGAAAAAAAAATGCCACAACGGCAGAGGAGAAGGGAACAAAAGGTGTGAGAAATAGACCTGTGAACACCAAGGTGGAGAAAGAAGAAAGGCAAAGAGGTGCTCCAGTCACTGGGGGAGAGATTTCCCCGGAGCAGAAATTCCCCTGCAGTCCATGGAAGGTTTGGAAGAGGCCACTATGGAGCAAGTATTTCCCTGCACCCTGTGGAAGAGACTGTGGTACAAGCAGGAATCTCCCTGCAGCCTGTAGACACACCAGGTCAGAGCAGGAGATGCCTGGAGGAACGTGCTGGCACAGGGTCTCCTGAGAGGAGCTGTGGCCGGTGGAGAGGACCCACGCTGGGGCAGGGAGGAGCCGCAGAGAGCAGCTTTATGAGTTGACCACTACCCACCATCCCCCTGCACCACTCAGGACAGGGAGAGGTAGAAGAGTTGGGAATGGAGTTGAGCCTGCGGAAAAGGTGGTGTGGAGGTTAGCTTTTCTCTTCATTTCTCAGCATCCAACTCTATTTTAATTGGCAATAAAATAATTTTCTGAAACTCAAGTCTGTTTTGCCTGTGACAGTGACTGGCAAGTGCTCTCCCTGTCCTTGTTTTGAGCCATGAACTTTTTATCTTATTTTCTCCCCTATGTTGTTGAGGAGAGGGAGTGAAAGAGCAGCTGGATGGGTGTCTCGCTACCCACCAAGGTCAACCTATTACACTGCAGAGAATCACAGAATCATTTTGGTTGGAAGAGACCCTCAAGCTCATCGAGTCCAACCATTACCCCACCCCTGGCACTACCCCATGTCCCTAGGAACCTCATCTCTGCATCTGTTCAGCCCCTTCAGGGATGGTGACTCCACCGCTGCCCTGGGCAGCCTGTTCCAATGCCCGACAGCCCTTTTCCATGAAGAAATTTTTTCCTAATATCCAATCTAAACCTTCCCTGGTGCAACATGAGGCCATTTCCTCTTGTCCTATTGCTTCCTACTTGAGAGAAGAGCCCGACCCCCCCTGGCTCCAAGCTCCTTTCAGGCAGTTCAGAGATCAGGTCACCTCTCAGCGCCTGTTCTCCAGGCTGAACCCCCAGCTCCCTCAGCCACTCCTCATAAGACTTGTTCTCTAGACCCCTCACCAGCTTCGTTCCCTTCTCTGAACTCACTCCAGCACCTCAAGGGCTTTCTTGGTGTGAGGGGCCCAAAACAGAACACAGGTGTGGCCTCAGCACTGCTGAGTACAAGGGACAATCACTGCCCCAGTCCAGCTGGCCACACTACTCTTGATGCACAGCGGGATGCCGGTGGCCTTCTTGGCCACCTGGGCACACACTGGCTCATGTTCAGCCAGCTGCCAACCAACAACTCCAGACCTTTTTCTGCCAGGCAGCTTTCCAGCCACTCTTCCCCGAGCCTGTAGCATTGCATGGGGTTGTTGTCACCCAGGTGCATGAACTGTCCTCCACATACAAATAAAATTGGTTACAGTTTTTCCTTTCTGTTCCATACTTTGCTGTACTTCCAATGAAGCATAATCATTCCTGCAGTATGGGACAAGTGTCCTGCAACACTAAATACTAGTCAAACAAACTATAGCATCAGAAGAATTGTTGAGCCTGACATCACTAGCAGAGAAAAAAAATTTGAAATTGCACACAGTAACAGTTTCTTTCCAGCTCTGTATGAAGCGGAATATCATGGACAATAATGGAAAACATTAATAGATAACATATAAACTGTTCTGGTGAAGGAACAACCTGTTAGCATCATCACAGGACAGAAAATTTTAAGAAGTCAATCAACTAAAATAAAAATAAAGCCCTAAAACCTCTGAAGATATTCTCACTGATATTTTTGACAAGAATCTACATAAAACTAGATGTCTACCTATTGAGACTGTAACATTTTTGGTCATTCTGTATGGATCCCTTAATAACCTGAAGCATACGGGTACCACAAATACAGTCCCTAGTAGCAACCACCTTGGGAGAAAACACAGTCGAGGTGGGAGGGGGCATCAGAGCTTGTAGCACCGTTGTCAAGATCTCAGAAATTAATATCTGGTATAAGAAACTTCTTAGTGCAATCCAGCACTGGTTTCTTCTAGCTCTTGTTATCATAATGAAGCCACTGCTACAATGTGCTTAGATCTATTTGATGCCAAAACATCAACACCACCAAATGTGAATCATAAGCTGCCTCCCCAAATGCTATGCTCAGATCTGAAGACAGAAGCATGTCACCAGTCACTTTATGTGAGGCATCTTCTGCCCACCTTCAAATGAGTGAGCTGATGGAAGTGAAAAAGTCCATTTCAAACCGAGTGACTTTCCTGAATTCTGTGCTTGCTCTGAAGCTTCATGTATCCACACACTACTAGGGTGATAAAATTAGTGACCTTGCCTAGAACGGTCCCCTTTCACGGCAAAGGAAGCACTTGGAGGAGGAAAGGTTTGAAGCAGAATCTCTGTGGACATCTGCGTTATTTCTGAAAAGAAGCAACTTACAGTTACTTATAATATATGCTTTCCTGAGGGAGTGAGGGCACTTGATGTTCGCTTGGGTCAAAACAATTTCCATGCCTTATGATAAAGTCTTGCATCTGTAATACTTGGGTACTGCCCCATCCAGTGTGGTCTCAGTGACAGCTTACACATTCCAATAACATCAAATATATCTGTACATTTGTTAAAGTCAACTAAAGATATAACAATTATCTTAAAGGAAGAAAATTTGCATAATGTATAGAGACAGTAAGTGCAAGCTTTTCTTCTTGGAGCAATGGTCAGCAATAATGAACTGGGCACAGCTGTAGTTGTTTCACTCTTTGTGTCTAGAGCCACAGAGCAAGAAGGACATAAGAGGAACACGTTTGCCACCCAAGAATACAGTTTTGTTTGCACAAGTTGTTTGCAGAAGTGGAAGCTTGCACAACCGACTTAATAATCACCATAGATGACCTTCAAATAAATGCTAGCAAAACAGATACCAGAAAATAAATGAAGTATCTGTTCTCTTGCTCTGAGACTCTCAAAGGAATACAACAAAATTATAGTTCCTCAGTTTCCCCTCCTATTTTTCTATTTTTTCCTCTTGATTATATTCCCTCTGCTACTTTCACAAAGAAAAGGTAGCATTTTAATTTCTTGGTGTTGCCCCCTTCATCCTTCCTCCCTGCTGTCTCTTCGCTGCACCGCTTTCCTTTGCCATGCCTCTCCTCTTCCGGAAGAGGCCAAACGGCTGAATACTTCCTAACAGACCTTCAACTAAATTGCTCCTTCCAGGTTAGATTCATAGAAAGATGAAGACCCTAATTTGCAAGTATTAAAATCCTAAAGATTGCTACCTCCTCCTCCTCAAGAATTCTCCCCACTCCCCCTCTCAGCAACCACCTAACCATGGAAGTACTGGTTGGTCCCCACAGCACATACTGCCCGCTGTCAGACATTTGCAGCACTCAATATGCAGGCAGTCAAGTTCAAACATAATGTCTTTCTGTAAATGCTTGTAAGCCTTTCCATCTACTGTTATGCCCATGGGCCCAAGTCATTAGGCATGTTAAAAAAAATGTTTAATAAACTAATTCCTTGCAAAATACAGATAGGATGATACTGCTGCAGTCCCTTTACACCACAGCTGGAACAAAACAGAGGACTTCTCTTCAGAGTCTTTGTTGTTTGTAACTATTTTGATAAATAAAAGTTTGGAAAGGTAAGAAAGAAGGATATTTTAAATTAGTATTATTTTAGAAATTGGACCTCTTACTTGCTAATCCAAGGTCACTGCCTTCTTGATCTTCTAATTCTCTATCTAGGGATGCAATGTTCACATCATTAAAATGCAAATCTAAAGCAGAACCTGTTAAACAAAACATTTTATCAATGATTTATCCTTGAATTATGCATAAAACTATCATAATGGCTAAAATAACGAAACTTTATTTGACTATTTTTGTTACTGCTTCTATCACAGAATTCTTTTGCATCTAGGTCATGATGAGCCGGCATGTGCGCCTGCAGCCCAGAGGGCAAATCTTAACTTGGGCTGCATCAAAAGAAGGGTGTCCGGCAGGTGGAGGGGGGGGATTCTGCCCCTCTGCCCCGCTCTGGTGAGACCCCCCCGCAGTGCTGGTCCAGCTCTGGGTCCTCAGCACAGGACAGACCTGGACCAGCTGGAGAGGGGCCAGAGGAGCCCCAGAAATGATGCGAGGCTGGAGCAGCTCTGCTGGGAGGACAGGCTGAGAGAGCTGGGCTGTTCAGCTGGAGAAGAGAAGCTCTGGGGAGACCTTAGTGCGGCCTTTCTGTACTTAAAAGTGGCCGAGAAGAAAGATGGGGACAGACTTTTTAGCAGGGCCTGTTACGATAGGACAAGGGGCGATGGTTTTAAACAAAAGGAGGGGAGATTCAGGCTGGACATGAGGAAGAAATTGCTGCCCCCGAGGATGGTGAGAGCCTGGCCCAGGTTGGCCAGAGAGGTGGTGGCTGAACCGTCCCTGGAGACATCCCAGGCCAGGCTGGACGGGGCTCTGAGCAACCTGAGCTGGTGCAGATGTCCCTGCTCATGGCAGGGGGGCACTGGGTGAGCTCTGAAGGTCCCTTCAACCCAAACAATCCTATGATTCTATGAGCAGACTGAAGTATCAGGCTGGCAGATGTCCCCTAATGTTAAGGTCCCACCTTCTCCCTACTACCACTTGAGTAATTTCCCTTCACAGCTGTCCATTCCCTATTTATTCCTCTCCAAATCTGTGGAGGACTTCAAACACCCTGCAGCTTTTATGTTCTTGCATTATGCTGCTTTGTGTTTTTTTACCAGAATGAAACCAGCAACTCAGCCCACCTCTCTTGACTCTGACAGGAGTAGACTGCAACAATATACCTTCTTCCACTTCGTTACTCCTCAGTTTTCAACATATTGTCCAAGCCTCAATGCCAAATATTACTTCTATCTGATTGGTATACTTATTCCCAACCCTCCTGCACCTTTCTCTTCCCCAGCTCTTGGGGACGATTACTCGGGGAGCAGACAGAGAAGGCTTGGAGCTCCCCGCGAGATCAAGATAAAGGGCCACAGAAAGGGCTACAGAGGCCACTGTCTGACAAAGCTTCCTCAGTCCTTGCTAATGTAACCCTCCTGCATTTCACCTAATCCTTTGCCCAAACCCACTTGTCCCTTTTTCCCATAATCACTTGGTCCCTTCCCTTGCTGTAGCTCTTTTTTAATCTCTTTTTTATGATTCTTCAATCCACCACTTCCTACAAGAACACTATGTATTTATTTTCTGTTCTACAATAATCTTGTGTTCTATTCAGATTATGTGCAGCATTTTATTTTCAATGCCATCATATATGTCCATGAAGCAGAATTCCGGAAAAAGAATTTTTATATATATGAAATTCTTTTAAGGAAAAAAACCCAAAACCTATGCCGTTACCATAGAGTAGCTTATACATACATGAGACATGTATTTTGTGATTAATATTCTAATAACAAACATAGCATTCTGAAAACTGTTTTAGAAAAACATCTGTAGACAGCAGAGGCATATTCTAACTCAGAGGAATCAAGAGTCTCTTATGCTCAATAATATAATCACACTGGGACATGGTTAACATAGGACATCACTGTTTAAATTACTCTGCAACACTTGTTCAGTATATCATAATTTTAAAATCATACTGATTAGCACCACATCTAATCTACAGTAATTAAACCGTGGTTTTTATTGTTACATGCGTAACTTGTTACAGCCAAGTACTTATTCCAGAAGTAAAGCTTATCTTGACAAAAATGTGATTTCCTTCCAGAATGTATCTTAAAATATTAACCGTAAGCCAATGAAGTTATATTACTTGCATAGAATAAAAACTAAAATTTTGCTCATTCTAATTCTGAAATTTAAAAATAATTTAAAATCTATTTTCTGTTCTAACACATAGATCATAAAAAAAAACTTTAAGGAAAGCAAGCTATACACTTGTGAGACTGCAGAAGAAGATCCACCATTTAATATTCTGCATAGATTTATTTCCTAAAATAATTAAAAGAGCAAATGCCTAACTTACCATGCTGATATGCTGACTCACTGCAGTCTGCTGGTCACTGCTACACATGGATTTAAATACAGCTTCAAGTACACCAGCTAATCACAGCAGCTCCCTGATCATATGACTTACACCACAGAACGTAGAATACAGCATCTTTCAAATCACAACTTTGCCTGCCACAGCCTCCAAAATAAACCACACTAACTGTAAAAGTGCCACAAATTTAAACAAGTTTGTGGCTAGCACTAAATTAAGGGGAGCAGCTGGTACACTCGCTGGCAGGACCTCCATTTAGAGGGATCTCAAAAAGCTGGAGAACTGGACCGACGGAGACCTCATGAAACCCAACAAAAGTAAATACAATAATGCTGCACCTGGGACAGAATAATCCCTTGCAACAGTAAAGACTGGGCCCAGAAGATCAGAAAACAGCATTGCAGAAAAAGATCTAGGAATTCTGATGAATGACGTGTTCAGCATGTTCTGTGGCAACAAAAGCTAACAGCATATTGGCCTGCATTTGTAAAAGTGCAGCCAGCAGGCTGGGGAAGTGATTATTCCTCTCTATCCAGCACCTGTGAGACCACAGTTCTTTGAGCCTATGCTGAAGCAAGAACAACTTGAATAACGCAACAAAGCATGTACAATTGGAGATCAAATGTTAAGACTTACTTATTACAGATTCAACTGTGTTACTGCCAGAATAGAATGGGAGAGCTTTGGCACTGATAGCAGAGACAGCTGTGGGAGATGAACCATCTGATCCAACACTAGAGGCCAGACTGGAAGTTATACTTGAAGTGAGTGGGTTAACTGCTGAAAAAACACTGAGATGGTTCTGTTAAAAAAACCAAACATAGGTATATAAATATACACACACACACAGATTTACGTACAAACATATAAAATAAAGAGAATGCAGTTTTTAATGTAGTTAATTTTAATTCAAACAGAAAGAAATCCAGAAGAGCCCTTTGAATAATAGATAGGATAATTCTCCTTATCGTTTACCAGCAAGAGCATTTCTCCATTGTGGCTGGACATCACTACCATACGAGGGAATTCTGCTTTCAAAAAAAGATATATTTAAACAAACGTAATAGCTAGCTGAAGTTTGATGCTCCTTTTCAAAAGGAAAATATCTACTGGGGAATTGTACCATTTAACTATGCATTTGTACACAAATTATATTCTGTATTTTTTTTTTACCTGCGAATTTTCTCATTTAATCTAAATGCAACTGGTGCGTAAGCATCATTGTGCTACACATAAGTATCATGTTATATAATGACCTGTACATCTGCTACTTCTTTCTACCTGAACATTTTTTTCATATAAAAATCACACTTTTAAATTGTAAAATGTAAAAAATGCAAACGATATGTAACCATGTCACATTCTAAACTGGAAAAGAACTCCACAAAGTCTACAAGGACTTGGTGCAGTTTCCACTATATTAATTCCCTTTATTGTTAATTTATTCCCTCCAATCTTTTAGTTAATAAAAGCATTTAACTGTGACTGAATAAACCCACAGGTCCTCTCATTGTCCTCTGTCTGACGAGCAGTGATTGTGCAGTATCTGCCCCTCGGATTTCTACCAATACCACAGAAAATGTCTATTTCAAAGCTAGATATAGTGCCAGACTGAGGCCAGTAACAATATTTTTTCCTTTAAAAATGGGCACAAACTGAAATATGGAAAGTTTCACTTAAACACAATTTTTTTTTACTGCGATGGTGGACAAAAACTGTTGCCCAAAGAGGCTGTGGAGTCTTCCATTTTGGATATATTCAAAACACTACCAGACAAGGCACTGAGCAACCTCCTCTAGTTGACCTGACTTTGACAAGGGGACAGATGGACTACAGACCTCCAGAGAATCGTAGAATGGTTTGGGTTGGAAGGGACCTTTAAAAATCATCTAGTCTGACCCCCCTGCCGTGGGCGGGGACATCTTCCACTAGATGAAATGCTTGAAATGACGCTCATAGCCCCATCCAACCCAACACTGAACACTTCCAAGCACGAGGCATCCACAACTCCTCTGGGCAACCTGTTCCAGTGTCACACCACCCTCCTAGTAAAGAATTTCATCATTATATCCGATCTAAATCTCCTCTCGGTTTAAAAACATTGCCCCTCATCCTGTCACTACAGGCCCTGGTAAAAAGTCTTGCTCGATCTTTCTTGTAAGCCCCTTTTAAGTACTGGAAGGCCACAACAACATCTCCTCAGAGCCTTCTCTTCTCCAGGCCAAGCAACCCCAACTCAGCCTTTCTTTACAGCAGGTGTTCCAGCCCCCAGACCACGTTCGTGTCCCTCCTCTGGCCCTGCTGCAACAGGTCCATGTCTGTCTTGTACTGGCAGTCCCAGAGCTGGACACAATTCTGCAGGAGGGGTCTCACCAGAGCAGAGCAGGGGGCAGAATCACCTCCCTGCCCCTGCTGGACACGCTGCTTTGGATGCAGCCCTGGATAACTGGCTTTCTGGGCTGCAGCTGGATATTGCTGGCTCACGTGCAATCTTTCACGCACCAGTATCCCCAAGTCCTTCTCTGCGGTGCCGCTCGCAATCCTTTCATCACCGTGTCTGTACGGACACTGAGAACTGTCTTGACCCTGCTGCAGGACCTTGTGCTCAAACTTGTTGAACTTCAACAGACGTCCCTTCCAAGCTCAACTGTTCTATGATTCTATGATATGCTTTTCCAAACTTTGTTCCAATATTGTAATTTACACTGAATTCACAACACATTCTCTAATATCCAATGTGACATGTTAAATTGAACATTTCTTTGCTGCTTTCTGTTTTCATAAATGTTTGAGCTGATAAAAATGTAATCTCTGAACCAGCGATACATATTAAAACAAAAAGAACAGCTGTATAATTAAAAGAGTAAAATGAAAAAATGACAAGGCATAGGATTCTTAGCCTGATCATGATCCCCGTCATTGGAGAAATAAGATATCAAAGTCAACACAAGTAGGAGAGGCAATCTAGGCTTTTCGTGTTACTGAAGAATTATCAGACTCAAAATATTTCCCCTTTTGGCCTGCCTCATCTTAAACTGAGGCCACCTGACCAGAGGTGAAGAAATTTCACACACATATACAAAGCTGATGGATTCCTTCAGTTAGTTGTCTTTCTCCCCAGCATAAACACCTACACCTACTAGACTATTTAGTCTCTTTTTCTTTCCTGACATATTTACAAACAGCGAGCTTCTTGTCCCACCCTATACCTACAGAGAGATGCACTCATGCAACTCAAAGTTTACTTTCCTCCTCTTTCTGTTTTGACAGACCAAGACTGACCCTATCTGTGACTTACAAACTCTGTTCTGGGGGATATCTAAACAGAATGGAGAGACAAAATAAACAGAAATGAGACAGGACAGAATAGTTATTAAAAAATATGTCAACAGCTTTATAATTACATAGTAGAATTTCACACATTATGCACTATTTAAATGGAGATTAAATAACACTTTTTTTAAAAAAGAAGAGAATTAAACAACTTGCTAAATATTCTGAGGATCAGCAGGTAATAGGAAAATTCAGATTGGAAGGAACTTCAGGAGGTCATCTGGTCCAACCTCCTGATCAGAACTAGGTCAGCTATGAAGTCAGATCAAGTTACTCAGTGTTTTAGCCAGTCTGGTCTTGAAAACCTCCAAGGATGGAGACTGCACAACCACATTCAGCAACCACTGCTTGACTCTACTCATGGTGAAAAAAAATTTCCTTATTAGTTTAGAAGTTATTTATAAGTCTTAAGCTTCTTGTTTCAACTTACGCCTGTTGTCTCTTGCCCACCAACTGTACACCACTGTGAACAGCCTGGCTCCATCTGCTTGACAACTTCCTCATAGGTATTGGAAGGCTGCTACCAGGTCCTCCCGAAGCCTTTTCTCCAGGCTACACAAGCTCTGCTTCCTCAGCCTCTTCCCGCAGGGCAAGTGCTCCAGTCCCGTGCCTATCATGGCAGCCATGTGCTAAGCTTGCACTAGTTTACTGATGTAACCCCAGTACTGAGAGCCCAAAACCAGATGCAGCATTCTAGACGTGGTCTAACAAGTGCTAAGCAGAAGGGTAACCCTTCCACTGATCTACTTCATGCTCCTGTTAATACAACCTGGGATAATGTTGGGCCTTCTTTACCGCCAGAGCACACTGCTGGCCCACATTCAGCTTGCTGTCTATGAAGACCCTCAGGTCCTCTTCCACAGAGCTGCTTCCCAGACAGTAAGTTCTTGTTCTCAGCCGATATTTTTGTCAGAGGGGCTTGCATCTCAGATGGAGGACTTTGCACTTGTCCTTAATGAATGTCATAAAGACCTTGTTGGCCTATTCCTCTGCTCTGTCTACATCTCTTTGAATGGCAGTCCAGACCTGTTGACCAGTCCCAACAATTTAATGTCATGTACAAACTTGACTCCCCTACCAGGTCATTGATAAAGATGTTAAACTGGGTATATCCTATTTACTCTGTTACAAACATTAATAGTGGTAGAAAGTAATGTAAAAAATACTTTTCAGGGCAAATCACAAAAATTAAGAGAGCTTCCAAGGCTGCCACTCTCATTATTTTATAGATGTGTGGGGGAAAAACTCCAACATATAGTTTCAAACTCGTTCATCTGCTATCACTCTTCTATACAGAACTCATAGGATTCACCTCTAACTATTCTGTGTTTTCTCTCCTTATTAATTCTGCACCATTCCTCCTGTTTTTTAAATGTAAGATACACTATAATCCTCCACTTTAGATTATACACTCCTGTGTGGCTGTATGAATGGCAAGTGGTAAAACTTCTGTTCTCATTAATCTTGATCACTGTAATTAACAAAGTATCAGGGTTCTTGTCCTAGCAGTGCAACGCTGGCAGAGTTTTAAGCTCCCTTACGTATACTGAATGGCCTCTAACACCTGATGGATTTAGCTTCATGACAGGTCAAAGCTATGCCCTCTTCCCTGTCACTTGAACTATTTCTCTAGCTTCGAGCATCTCTGATGCTTGGACAACTGTATCATCATCTTCCTTCTGGCCTTCCTTAAATGTTGTCAATCCATCCTCAAATTAAGTTAATCCAAAATTGCAATGTGAAAACTCTGCCATGGAATTACTATAATCAAAAGCATCCTCAAATTGACTCATACTCCTCCCACCCCTGGTACCCCCTGCAGAACACATCTGTTGTACATTTTCACAGAACCTAGACCATGTCCTGACAGCTTTTGCATAACTCCAAGAACAGACCACTCTGCGCAACCTGTTCCAATGCTCAGTTTCACATACACGGTAAAAACGTATTTCTGTACATTTAGGCAGAACATCCTGTTTTTCAGTTTGTGCCTGATGCCTCTTGTCCTGTCACTGGGCTCAAATTTTCCTTAGACAATGTTGTAAAGTGCCACATAACTTTCATACTGCATGAATAAATTATCAAAAAGGGAAAAATATTTACAGTGTTTAGCTTTTGGCAATACCTGCTTGTTGTCTTGTTCGTTTATTTTCTGCTGATTCTCAGATGGGAATTCTCGATGCTTTGCCTGAAAGAAGAAAAATCTATGTAATATATGAACTTAATGAATCATTGCTGTAAAAGATATTATTAGTTTATGAAGGGTCAGTGGCATCTGTAATGGTATGTATCTTAAACAGGCTGACTTCATTTCCCTCACTGCAATCCCATACTGAGAATTAAATTTTAATGATCATAGAGTAAATATACATGGAAAAGGAAGAGCAGTTGCAATTGTTCCACTTATATGCATAATTGAGCACATTCAAGTTATTGCTGGTCCAAAAATTGACTAGCCATGTTAGCATTATGCCGTGGCAGAAATAACATGTCCCAAATGCTCACCAGCATACTTTTCTGAAAGGCTGGTGGGATAGAAGCCTGAGGTAGCCAAAGTTTGAGTGGAACTGTCTAGATTTTCCCTTGAAGTGGTCATGCTACAAATAACCACCACAACAATAAAAAAGAAATCATATATAAGGGCAGATTTTCTTTGAACACCATTTTCAGCCTGGAGAAGAGAAGGCTCCAGGGAGACACTATTGTGGGCTTTCCACACTTAAAAGTGGCCGATAACAAGGATGGGGACAGACTTTTTAGCAGGGCCTGTTACAATAGGACAAGGGGTGACAGCTTAAACAAAAGGAGGGAGATTCAGGCTGGACATGAAGAAGAAATTGTTGCCCCTGAGGGTGGTGAGAGCCTGGCCCAGGTTGGCCAGAGAGGTGGTGGATAAACCATCCCTGGAGACATCCCAAGCCAGGCTGGACGGGGCTCTGAGCAACCTGAGCTGGTGCAGATGTCCCTGCTCATGGCAGGGGGCACTGGGGGAGCTGGGAAGGTCCATTCGACCCAAACCATTCCATGATTCTAATAAGGTAACTTTTGAAATCAGTCCAGGTGGACAGCAGGATGACCATGAGCCAGCACTGGGCCCTTGCGCCCAAGAAGGCCAACGGCATCCTGGGGTGGATTAGAAGGGGGGTGTTTAGTAGGTCAAGGGAGGTTCTCCTGCCCCTCTGCTCTGCCCTGGTGAGACCGCATCTGGAATATTGTGTCCAGTTCTGGGCCCCTCAGTTCCAGAAGGACAGGGAACTGCTGGAGAGAGTCCAGCGCAGGGCAGCAAAGGTGATGAAGGGAGTGGAGCATCTCCCGTGTGAGGAAAGGCTGAGGAGCTGGGGCTCTGGAGCTCGGAGGAGACTGAGGGGTCACCTCATTAACGTTTATAAATATGTAAAGGGTGGGTGTCATGAGGATGGAGCCAGGCTCTTCTCAGTGACAACCAATGATAAGACAAGGGGTAATGGGTTCAAACTGGAACACAAGAGGTTCCACTTAAATTTGGGTTCTTCCCAGTGCGGGTAACAGAACACTAGACCAGACTGCCCAGGGAGGCTGTGGAGTCTCCTTCTCTGCAGACGTTCAAACCCGCCTGGACACCTTCTGTGTAACCTCATCTGGGTGTTCCTGCTCCGGCGGGGGATTGCACTGGATGAGCTTTCAAAGTCCCTTCCAATCCCTGACATTCTGTGACTCTGTGAAGTGAGACATGCTTAAATAGAAGTGAATTCGAAGCATTTTCTCTTTCGTAACTGTTCTTGTACAGCAGGATCAAAGGATCTCTGTTCTTTTCAGGCCAGTAATCTTCAATGACTTCCTGAATTGCAGTAAACTCTGAAAGGTGCTCTGTCTCCTTAGGAAAAAATGGTTCTCTCTGTTGCTTTTAAGCAGTCTTGTTGTGTCTGTTCCTTGTTTCCTTGGGGAGATTCCTAATCTGTCTTGCAGTGAAAGCTCCCTAGCAGTAAGAAGTCTCACTTCTTTATATGCTTCCCACCGCTCTACATACTTTTTCACCAATTGCAAAGTCCATCACTGCTTTCTTTCTACACAGCTTCAACACGGCCACTAAAAGACATGGACATGACGGTTTTGCTGCTGAGACACATACTTTGTAGCAGTACATTACTGACTAACTGTGACCAAACCAGCAAAATCGATCTTCACCAATGGTTATATAATTTCTCAATTATTGCTGCCTCATGTCCAGAAAGAAGCCATTTGATATTGTTACTGCCTTGCTTCCATGACATTTGATCAATGATCATTTTATCCCTATACTGGGAGACAGAAATCTTTCCTGTCACAATGACAAGCTCTTTAACCTACAGTCTGACTGAGCATCTACATGTAAGAAAGCAATCCTGCCTGGAGAACTTTACTCTAGAGTAACGATCTTGCCATCACCTACAAGTTACTATTTACAAAACCCACCTCCCTCCCTTTAATTCCTTTTCCATCTTTAACTTCTGCACTCCTCAGGTTATAGACATGAATTCTGACAAGTCACAGGTTTGCAAGAAGGCAGATCAGCTTGGGTGCAGCTTATTTAAATGTGCCATTGGAGCTCCTCTTTTTAAGCATTTCCTTTCTGACAATTTAGAAGTGTAACCAGCATTAGAGCAAGAAAAAATTATCTTTAACGGATAAATCCTGAGCTTTCAGCTTTTTTTCCTCGCAAGCCAACAGAGTTGTTTCATATCCATGAAAAATATCATCTTCCCTTCTCCCAACTGTCTCTAGCATCGCCTGTTTTCTCCCT
>NC_088254.1:350000-485000 GCF_036013445.1 Caloenas nicobarica
CTCGGCTCATGGATGCAAATCCTTTTCAACTGGATAGCAGTGGCAAGACCAAGGCAATTCCTTCTTGAGGAGCACTGCACAGCTCACCATCCTCATCTCCTACAGAGCAACGCTCAGGAGCCGTAAGAGATAGGATGTCGAGGGCTTGCAAGGGCTTGCAAGGGCTTGCAGTGCTTTGGAACACCCACTGGTGTCCTACACAGGGACAGCAAGGATTCTTGCCCACAAGCTCCATCAGCTCAGAGGCACTTGGGCACTCTGGCAAGTCCGTGACATAGCTCCAGCTCAAGGGAGGATAGGGCTTGGGCAGCTCCTGGGAAGCATGAGCAGCCTGTGGGACAAGGAGCCACGTCTGGCTCACATGCTCAGGGAACAGCCCATGGCCAGCACTGGGCTCAGCAAGGAACTTTTTCCCCCGCGGCACATTGGCACTGGTCCCCGGCGGTTTTTTGCCTTCCTCTGCAGTTCTCAGCACCGCCCCTTGCCACCATTTCTTTGGGCCATTTGGCCTGGGAGCCGGCTGCTCATGCTCCACCATGCTGGCAGCCGCAGCTGCCACTTCTCAGCTCTCCCTGCAGGTAACACAAGCGCCTGGCAGGGACCAGAGCGCTTCTCATGCATCCCTGCCCAAGAAGCACAGCAGCCAAACAAGTTGTGGAAGGCAAAAAGTCTGCTCGTCATCGCTACATGTCACGCTTTGGAAGAGATGCCACGGTACCACTCACCTCTTCTTCCTCTTCTTCCTCTTCTTCCTCTTCTTCTTCTTCTTCTTCTTCTTCTTCTTCTTCTTCCTCCTCTTTTGTGCATGGTCAGTCCCACAACTCCTTGTCAAGGTTCTCCCTCTGCAGGAACCGCTGACAGCTTGGCCTCTATTCCTGCTGCTGCTCTCTGCAGCTCTGGGACTTGCCTTTGCCAGCCTGCAAGGGATCTTTTCTCAGGCTAAACTGAACAATGCCTCAGCCTACTCCTGGCTACACTTGGGCTTGAGCTAATGCTTGTGAGCCTGGGTTCTGAAACAGAGTCACAAAGGGAAAAAAAAAATGACACGATGAAACATCACATGAATTAACATAAAATCAAGAAAATTAATAAATTAACAACAAAATAAAATAAAATTCATTGTGTTCTGTGTCCTTGAAATTGATTTTGGAACTGAAAACCCTCAGTCCTTTCAGGCAAACAGTCTCTTAGATACTGGACTGGCGGACAGGAGATAAGAGAAGAGGAGAGGAGAGGAGAGGAGAGGAGAGGAGAGCAGTTCTGCTTTGTCAGGCCTGCAGTTCTGCGTGACAAGCCCTGAGCGAGCCCTGAGGCCTCCATACATGATACTACAGGCAGTATTGCTACTGGAAGGAAGGCTGCACTGGCAACAAATCCACACTGTCTTTTTGCAAAAAAGGGACTCTATTAGGTTGCTTACTCCCCTATTTTGTAGGTACAGGGACTGATTTGGAGCCAGCACCCCAAAGGCTTCCTCCAAAGGGCTGCACATATGCGGCTGTGTCACCCCCATGTCACAATGCCAGCACCCGGCAACGCAGTGGTCACGAGGCCCCACGCAGGATCCAGAGGAGCAGCCTCCCGTGTCCACTGCCAGAGCTGGCCCGGGGGCAGCCCCAGCACATCTGACAGGAAGCACTTGAGGAGCTGCTGGAATCACAGGCCAGGGGCTGAGGGAAGAAAACCTTGCATGAGGCTGCTGGAGGTTCTCCGCTGCAAGACAATCTGCTGGCAGGGCCACCTTCCAAGCTCGGCTCATGGATGCAAATCCTTTTCAACTGGATAGCAGTGGCAAGACCAAGGCAATTCCTTCTTGAGGAGCACTGCACAGCTCACCATCCTCATCTCCTACACATCAACGCTCAGGAGCCGTAAGAGATAGGATGTCGAGGGCTTGCAAGGGCTTGCAAGGGCTTGCAGTGCTTTGGAACACCCACTGGTGTCCTACACAGGGACAGCAAGGATTCTTGCCCACCAGCTCCATCAGCTCAGAGGCAGTTGGGCACTCTGGCAAGTCCGCGACATAGCTCCAGCTCAAGGGAGGATAGGGCCTGGGCAGCTCCTGGGAAGCATGAGCAGCCTGTGGGACAAGGAGCCAGGTCTGGCTCACATGCTCAGGGAACAGCCCATGGCCAGCACTGGGCTCAGCAAGGAACTTTTTCCCCCGCGGCACATTGGCACTGGTCCCCGGCGGTTTTTTGCCTTCCTCTGCAGTTCTCAGCACCGCCCCTTGCCACCATTTCTTTAGGCCATTTGGCCTGGGAGCCGGCTGCTCATGCTCCACCATGCTGGCAGCCGCAGCTGCCACTTCTCAGCTCTCCCTGCAGCTAACACAAGCGCCTGGCAGGGACCAGAGCGCTTCTCATGCATCCCTGCCCAAGAAGCACAGCAGCCAAACAAGTTGTGGAAGGCAAAAAGTCTGCTCGTCATCGCTACATGTCATGCTTTGGAAGAGATGCCACGGTACCACTCACCTCTTCTTCCTCTTCTTCCTCTTCTTCCTTTTCTTCTTCTTCTTCTTCTTGTTCTTCCTCCTCTTTTGTGCATGGTCAGTCCCACAACTCCTTGTCAAGGTTCTCCCTCTGCAGGAACCGCGGACAGCTTGGCCTCTATTCCTGCTGCTGCTCTCTGCAGCTCTGGGACTTGCCTTTGCCAGCCTGCAAGGGATCTTTTCTCAGGCTAAACTGAAGAATGCCTCAGCCTACTCCTGGCTACACTTGGGCTTGAGCTAATGCTTGTGAGCCTGGCTTCTGAAACAGAGTCACAAAGGGAAAAAAAATGACATGAAGAAACATAACATGAATTAACATAAAATCAAGAAAATTACTAAATTAACAACAAAATAAAATAAAATTCATTGTGTTCTGTGTCCTTGAAATTGATTTTGGAACTGAAAACCCTCTGTCCTTTCAGGCAAACAGTCTCTTAGATATTGGAGTGGCCGACAGGAGAGAAGAGGAGAGGAGAGGAGAGGAGAGGAGAGGAGAGGAGAGGAGAGGACAGGAAGAGGAGAGGAGAGCAGTTCTGCTCTGTCAGGCCTGCAGTTCTGCGTGACAAGCCCTGAGCGAGCCCTGAGGCCTCCATACATGATACTACAGGCAGTATTGCTACTGGAAGGAAGGCTGCACTGGCAACAAATCCACACTGTCTTTTTGCAAAAAAGGGACTCTATTAGGTTGCTTACTCCCCTATTTTGTAGCTACAGGGACTGATTTGGAGCCAGCACCCCAAAGGCTTCCTCCAAAGGGCTGCACATATGCGGCTGTGTCACCCCCATGTCACAATGCCAGCACCCGGCAACGCACTGGTCACCAGGCCCCACGCAGGATCCAGAGGAGCAGCCTCCCGTGTCCACTGCCAGAGCTGGCCCGGGGGCAGCCCCAGCACATCTGACAGGAAGCACTTGAGGAGCTGCTGGAATCACAGGCCAGGGGCTGAGGGAAGAAAACCTTGCATGAGGCTGCTGGAGGTTCTCCGCTGCAAGACAATCTGCTGGCAGGGCCACCTTCCAAGCTCGGCTCATGGATGCAAATCCTTTTCAACTGGGTAGCAGTGGCAAGACCAAGGCAATTCCTTCTTGAGGAGCACTGCACAGCTCACCATCCTCATCTCCTACAGAGCAACGCTCAGGAGCCGTAAGAGATAGGATGTCGAGGGCTTGCAAGGGCTTGCAAGGGCTTGCAGTGCTTTGGAACACCCACTGGTGTCCTACACAGGGACAGCAAGGATTCTTGCCCACAAGCTCCATCAGCTCAGAGGCACTTGGGCACTCTGGCAAGTCCGCGACATAGCTCCAGCTCAAGGGAGGATAGGGCTTGGGCAGCTCCTGGGAAGCATGAGCAGCCTGCGGGACAAGGAGCCAGGTCTGGCTCACATGCTCAGGGAACAGCCCATGGCCAGCACTGGGCTCAGCAAGGAACTTTTTCCCCCGGGGCACATCGGCACTGGTCCCCGGCGGCTTTTTGCCTTCCTCTGCAGTTCTCAGCACCGCCCCTTGCCACCATTTCTTTGGGCCATTTGGCCTGGGAGCCGGCTGCTCATGCTCCACCATGCTGGCAGCCGCAGCTGCCACTTCTCAGCTCTCCCTGCAGCTAACACAAGCGCCTGGCAGGGACCAGAGCGGTTCTCATGCATCCCTGCCCAAGAAGCACAGCAGCCAAACAAGTTGTGCAAGGCAAAAAGTCTGCTCGTCATCGCTACATGTCACGCTTTGGAAGAGATGCCACGGTACCACTCACCTCTTCTTCCTCTTCTTCCTCTTCTTCCTTTTCTTCTTCTTCTTCTTCTTGTTCTTCCTCCTCTTTTGTGCATGGTCAGTCCCACAACTCCTTGTCAAGGTTCTCCCTCTGCAGGAACCGCGGACAGCTTGGCCTCTATTCCTGCTGCTGCTCTCTGCAGCTCTGGGACTTGCCTTTGCCAGCCTGCAAGGGATCTTTTCTCAGGCTAAACTGAAGAATGCCTCAGCCTACTCCTGGCTACACTTGGGCTTGAGCTAATGCTCAGAGCCTGGGTTCTGAAACAGAGTCACAAAGGGAAAAAAAATGACACGAAGAAACATCACATGAATTAACATAAAATCAAGAAAATTAATAAATTAACAACAAAAACAAATAAAATTCATTGTGTTCTGTGTCCTTGAAATTGATTTTGGAACTGAAAACCCTCAGTCCTTTCAGGCAAACAGTCTCTTAGATACTGGACTGGCGGACAGGAGAGAAGAGAACAGGAGAGGAGAGGAGAGGAGAGGAGAGGAGAGGAGAGGAGAGCAGTTCTGCTCTGTCAGGCCTGCAGTTCTGCGTGACAAGCCCTGAGCGAGCCCTGAGGCCTCCATACATGATACTACAGGCAGTATTGCTACTGGAAGGAAGGCTGCACTGGCAACAAATCCACACTGTCTTTTTGCAAAAAAGGGACTCTATTAGGTTGCTTACTCCCCTATTTTGTAGCTACAGGGACTGATTCGGAGCCAGCACCCCAAAGGCTTCCTCCAAAGGGCTGCACATATGCGGCTGTGTCACCCCCATGTCACAATGCCAGCACCCGGCAATGCAGTGGTCACGAGGCCCCACGCAGGATCCAGAGAAGCAGCCTCCCGTGTCCACTGCCAGAGCTGGCCCGGGGGCAGCCCCAGCACATCTGACAGGAAGCACTTGAGGAGCTGCTGGAATCACAGGCCAGGGGCTGAGGGAAGAAAACCTTGCATGAGGCTGCTGGAGGTTCTCCGCTGCAAGGCAATCTGCTGGCAGGGCCACCTTCCAAGCTCGGCTCATGGATGCAAATCCTTTTCAACTGGATAGCAGTGGCAAGACCAAGGCAATTCCTTCTTGAGGAGCACTGCACAGCTCACCATCCTCATCTCCTACAGAGCAACGCTCAGGAGCCGTAAGAGATAGGATGTCGAGGGCTTGCAAGGGCTTGCAAGGGCTTGCAGTGCTTTGGAACACCCACTGGTGTCCTACACAGGGACAGCAAGGATTCTTACCCACAAGCTCCATCAGCTCAGAGGCACTTGGGCACTCTGGCAAGTCCGCGACATAGCTCCAGCTCAAGGGAGGATAGGGCCTGGGCAGCTCCTGGCAAGCATGAGCAGCCTGTGGGACAAGGAGCCAGATCTGGCTCACATGCTCAGGAAACAGCCCATGGCCAGCACTGGGCTCAGCAAGGAACTTTTTCCCCCGCGGCACATTGGCACTGGTCCCCGGCGGTTTTTTGCCTTCCTCTGCAGTTCTCAGCACCGCCCCTTGCCACCATTTCTTTGGGCCATTTGGCCTGGGAGCCGGCTGCTCATGCTCCACCATGCTGGCAGCCGCAGCTGCCACTTCTCAGCTCTCCCTGCAGGTAACACAAGCGCCTGGCAGGGACCAGAGCGCTTCTCATGCATCCCTGCCCAAGAAGCACAGCAGCCAAACAAGTTGTGCAAGGCAAAAAGTCTGCTCGTCATCGCTACATGTCACGCTTTGGAAGAGATGCCACGGTACCACTCACCCCTTCTTCCTCTTCTTCCTCTTCTTCTTCTTCTTCTTCTTCTTCTTCTTCTTCCTCCTCTTTTGTGCATGGTCAGTCCCACAACTCCTTGTCAAGGTTCTCCCTCTGCAGGCACCGCGCACAGCTTGGCCTCTATTCCTGCTGCTGCTCTCTGCAGCTCTGGGACTTGCCTTTGCCAGCCTGCAAGGGATCTTTTCTCAGGCTAAACTGAAGAATGCCTCAGCCTACTCCTGGCTACACTTGGGCTTGAGCTAATGATTGTGAGCCTGGCTTCTGAAACAGAGTCACAAAGGGAAAAAAAATGACACGAAGAAACATCACATGAATTAACATAAAATCAAGAAAATTAATAAATTAACAACAAAATAAAATAAAATTCATTGTGTGCTGTGTCCTTGACATTGATTTTGGAACTGAAAACCCTCTGTCCTTTCAGGCAAACAGTCTCTTAGATATTGGACTGGCAGACAGGAGAGAAGAGAAGAAGAGAGGAGAGGAAAGGAGAGGAGTGGAGAGGAGAGGAGAGGAGAGGAGAGGACAGGAGAGAAGAGGAGAGGAGAGGAGAGGAGAGGAGAGGAGAGGAGAGGAGAGGAGAGGAGAGCAGTTCTGCTCTGTCAGGCCTGCAGTTCTGCGTGACAAGCCCTGAGCGAGCCCTGAGGCCTCCATACATGATACTACAGGCAGTATTGCTACTGGAAGGAAGGCTGCACTGGCAACAAATCCACACTGTCTTTTTGCAAAAAAGGGACTCTGTTAGGTTGCTTACTCCCCTATTTTGTAGGTACAGGGACTGATTTGGAGCCAGCACCCCAAAGGCTTCCTCCAAAGGGCTGCACATATGCGGCTGTGTCACCCCCATGTCACAATGCCAGCACCCGGCAATGCAGTGGTCACGAGGCCCCACGCAGGATCCAGAGAAGCAGCCTCCCATGTCCACTGCCAGAGCTGGCCCGGGGGCAGCCCCAGCACATCTGACAGGAAGCACTTGAGGAGCTGCTGGAATCACAGGCCAGGGGCTGAGGGAAGAAAACCTTGCATGAGGCCGCTGGAGGTTCTCCGCTGCAAGGCAATCTGCTGGCAGGGCCACCTTCCAAGCTCGGCTCATGGATGCAAATCCTTTTCAACTGGATAGCAGTGGCAAGACCAAGGCAATTCCTTCTTGAGGAGCACTGCACAGCTCACCATCCTCATCTCCTACACAGCAACGCTCAGGAGCCGTAAGAGATAGGATGTTGAGGGCTTGCAAGGGCTTGCAAGGGCCTGCAGTGCTTTGGAACACCCACTGGTGTCCTACACAGGGACAGCAAGGATTCTTGCCCACAAGGTCCATCAGCTCAGAGGCAGTTGGGCACTCTGGCAAGTCTGCGACATAGCTCCAGCTCAAGGGAGGATAGGGCTTGGGCAGCTCCTGGGAAGCATGAGCAGCCTGTGGGACAAGGAGCCAGGTCTGGCTCACATGCTCAGGGAACAGCCCATGGCCAGCACTGGGCTCAGCAAGGAACTTTTTCCCCCGGGGCACATTGGCACTGGTCCCCGCGGTTTTTTGCCTTCCTCTGCAGTTCTCAGCACCGCCCCTTGCCACCATTTCTTTGGGCCATTTGGCCTGGGAGCCGGCTGCTCATGCTCCACCATGCTGGCAGCCGCAGCTGCCATTTCTCAGCTCTCCCTGCAGCTAACACAAGCGCCTGGCAGGGACCAGAGCGCTTCTCATGCATCCCTGCCCAAGAAGCACAGCAGCCAAACAAGTTGTGGAAGGCAAAAAGTCTGCTCGTCATCGCTACATGTCACGCTTTGGAAGAGATGCCACGGTACCACTCACCTCTTCTTCCTCTTCTTCCTCTTCTTCTTCTTCTTCTTCTTCTTCTTCTTCCTCCTCTTTTGTGCATGGTCAGTCCCACAACTCCTTGTTAAGGTTCTCCCTCTGCAGGAACCGCGGACAGCTTGGCCTCTATTCCTGCTGCTGCTCTCTGCAGCTCTGGGACTTGCCTTTGCCAGCCTGCAAGGGATCTTTTCTCAGGCTAAACTGAAGAATGCCTCAGCCTACTCCTGGCTACACTTGGGCTTGAGCTAATGCTTGTGAGCCTGGCTTCTGAAACAGAGTCACAAAGGGAAAAAAAATGACACGAAGAAACATCACATGAATTAACATCAAATCAAGAAAATTACTAAATTAACAACAAAATAAAATAAAATTCATTGTGTTCTGTGTCCTTGAAATTGATTTTGGAACTGAAAACCCTCTGTCCTTTCAGGCAAACAGTCTCTTAGATATTTATACTGGCGGACAGGAGAGAAGAGGAGAGGAGAGGAGAGGAGAGGAGAGGAGAGGAGAGGAGAGGAGAGGAGAGCAGTTCTGCTCTGTCAGGCCTGCAGTTCTGCGTGACAAGCCCTGAGCGAGCCCTGAGGCCTCCATACATGATACTACAGGCAGTATTGCTACTGGAAGGAAGGCTGCACTGGCAACAAATCCACACTGTCTTTTTGCAAAAAAGGGACTCTGTTAGGTTGCTTACTCCCCTATTTTGTAGCTACAGGGACTGATTTGGAGCCAGCACCCCAAAGGCTTCCTCCAAAGGGCTGCACATATGCGGCTGTGTCACCCCCATGTCACAATGCCAGCACCCGGCAATGCAGTGGTCACCAGGCCCCACGCAGGATCCAGAGAAGCAGCCTCCCGTGTCCACTGCCAGAGCTGGCCCGGGGGCAGCCCCAGCACATCTGACAGGAAGCACTTGAGGAGCTGCTGGAATCACAGGCCAGGGGCTGAGAGAAGAAAACCTTGCATGAGGCCGCTGGAGGTTCTCCGCTGCAAGGCAATCTGCTGGCAGGGCCACCTTCCAAGCTCGGCTCATGGATGCAAATCCTTTTCAACTGGATAGCAGTGGCAAGACCAAGGCAATTCCTTCTTGAGGAGCACTGCACAGCTCACCATCCTCATCTCCTACACAGCAACGCTCAGGAGACATAAGAGATAGGATGTTGAGGGCTTGCAAGGGCTTGCAAGGGCCTGCAGTGCTTTGGAACACCCACTGGTGTCCTACACAGGGACAGCAAGGATTCTTGCCCACAAGGTCCATCAGCTCAGAGGCAGTTGGGCACTCTGGCAAGTCCGCGACATAGCTCCAGCTCAAGGGAGGATAGGGCTTGGGCAGCTCCTGGGAAGCATGAGCAGCCTGTGGGACAAGGAGCCAGGTCTGGCTCACATGCTCAGGGAACAGCCCATGGCCAGCACTGGGCTCAGCAAGGAACTTTTTCCCCCGCGGCACATTGGCACTGGTCCCCGTGGTTTTTTGCCTTCCTCTGCAGTTCTCAGCACCGCCCCTTGCCACCATTTCTTTAGGCCATTTGGCCTGGGAGCCGGCTGCTCATGCTCCACCATGCTGGCAGCCGCAGCTGCCACTTCTCAGCTCTCCCTGCAGCTAACACAAGCACCTGGCAGGGACCAGAGCGCTTCTCATGCATCCCTGCCCAAGAAGCACAGCAGCCAAAGAAGTTGTGCAAGGCAAAAAGTCTGCTCGTCATCGCTACATGTCACGCTTTGGAAGAGATGCCACGGTACCACTCACGTCTTCTTCCTCTTCTTCCTCTTCTTCTTCTTCTTCATCTTCTTCTTCCTCTTCTTCTTCTTCTTCTTCTTCTTCTTCTTCCTCCTCTTTTGTGCATGGTCAGTCCCACAACTCCTTGTCAAAGTTTTCCCTCTGCAGGAACCGCGGACAGCTTGGCCTCTATTCCTGCTGCTGCTCTCTGCAGCTCTGGGACTTGCCTTTGCCAGCCTGCAAGGGATCTTTTCTCAGGCTAAACTGAAGAATGCCTCAGCCTACTCCTGGCTACACTTGGGCTTGAGCTAATGCTTGTGAGCCTGGGTTCTGAAACAGAGTCACAAAGGGAAAAAAAATGACACGAAGAAACATAACATGAATTAACATAAAAACAAGAAAACTAATAAATTAACAACAAAATAAAATAAAATTCACTCTGTTATGTGTCCTTGACATTGATTTTGGAACTGAAATACCTCAGTCCTTAAGGCAAACAGTCTCTTAGATATTGGACTGGCGGACAGGAGAGAAGAGAAGAGGAGAGGAGAGGAGAGGAGAGGAGAGGAGAGGACAGGAGAGGAGAGTAGAGGAGAAGAGAGGAGAGGAGAGCAGCGGAGAGGAGAGGAGAGGAGAGGAGAGGAGAGCAGTTCTGCTCTGTCAGGCCTGCAGTTCTGCGTGACAAGCCCTGAGCGAGCCCTGAGGCCTCCATACATGATACTACAGGCAGTATTGCTACTGGAAGGAAGGCTGCACTGGCAACAAATCCACACTGTCTTTTTGCAAAAAAGGGACTCTATTAGGTTGCTTACTCCCCTATTTTGTAGCTACAGGGACTGATTTGGAGCCAGCACCCCAAAGGCTTCCTCCAAAGGGCTGCACATATGCGGCTGTGTCACCCCCATGTCACAATGCCAGCACCCGGCAACGCACTGGTCACCAGGCCCCACGCAGGATCCAGAGGAGCAGCCTCCCGTGTCCACTGCCAGAGCTGGCCCGGGGGCAGCCCCAGCACATCTGACAGGAAGCACTTGAGGAGCTGCTGGAATCACAGGCCAGGGGCTGAGGGAAGAAAACCTTGCATGAGGCCGCTGGAGGTTCTCCGCTGCAAGGCAATCTGCTGGCAGGGCCACCTTCCAAGCTCGGCTCATGGATGCAAATCCTTTTCAACTGGATAGCAGTGGCAAGACCAAGGCAATTCCTTCTTGAGGAGCACTGCACAGCTCACCATCCTCATCTCCTACAGAGCAACGCTCAGGAGCCGTAAGAGATAGGATGTCGAGGGCTTGCAAGGGCTTGCAAGGGCTTGCAGTGCTTTGGAACACCCACTGGTGTCCTACACAGGGACAGCAAGGATTCTTGCCCACAAGGTCTATCAGCTCAGAGGCAGTTGGGCACTCTGGCAAGTCCACCAGATAGCTCCAGCTCAAGGGAGGATAGGGCTTGGGCAGCTCCTGGGAAGCATGAGCAGCCTGTGGGACAAGGAGCCAGGTCTGGCTCACATGCTCAGGAAACAGCCCATGGCCAGCACTGGGCTCAGCAAGGAACATTTTCCCCCGGGGCACATTGGCACTGGTCCCCGGCGGCTTTTTGCCTTCCTCTGCAGTTCTCAGCACCGCCCCTTGCCACCATTTCTTTGGGCCATTTGGCCTGGGAGCCGGCTGCTCATGCTCCACCATGCTGGCAGCCGCAGCTGCCACTTCTCAGCTCTCCCTGCAGCTAACACAAGCGCCTGGCAGGGACCAGAGCGCTTCTCATGCATCCCTGCCCAAGAAGCACAGCAGCCAAACAAGTTGTGCAAGGCAAAAAGTCTGCTCGTCATCACTACATGTCACGCTTTGGAAGAGATGCCACGGTACCACTCACCTCTTCTTCCTCTTCTTCCTCTTCTTCTTCTTCTTCTTCTTCTTCTTCTTCTTCTTCTTCTTCTTCTTCTTCTTCTTCTTCCTCCTCTTTTGTGCATGGTCAGTCCCACAACTCCTTGTCAAGGTTCTCCCTCTGCAGGAACCGCGGACAGCTTGGCCTCTATTCCTGCTGCTGCTCTCTGCAGCTCTGGGACTTGCCTTTGCCAGCCTGCAAGGGATCTTTTCTCAGGCTAAACTGAAGAATGCCTCAGCCTACTCCTGGCTACACTTGGGCTTGAGCTAATGCTTGTGAGCCTGGGTTCTGAAACAGAGTCACAAAGGGAAAAAAAATGACACGAAGGAACATCACATGAATTAACATAAAATCAAGAAAATTACTAAATTAACAACAAAATAAAATAAAATTCATTGTGTTATGTGTCCTTGACATTGATTTTGGAACTGAAACCCTCTGTCCTTTCAGGCAAACAGTCTCTTAGATATTTATACTGGCGGACAGGAGAGAAGAGGAGAGGAGAGGAGAGGAAAGGAGAGGAGAGGAGAGGAGAGGAGAGCAGTTCTGCTCTGTCAGGCCTGCAGTTCTGCGTGACAAGCCCTGAGCGAGCCCTGAGGCCTCCATACATGATACTACAGGCAGTATTGCTACTGGAAGTAAGGCTGCACTGGCAACAAATCCACACTGTCTTTTTGCAAAAAAGGGACTCTATTAGGTTGCTTACTCCCCTATTTTGTAGCTACAGGGACTGATTTGGAGCCAGCACCCCAAAGGCTTCCTCCAAAGGGCTGCACATATGCGGCTGTGTCACCCCCATGTCACAATGCCAGCACCCGGCAACGCAGTGGTCACGAGGCCCAACGCAGGATCCAGAGGAGCAGCCTCCCGTGTCCACTGCCAGAGCTGGCCCGGGGGCAGCCCCAGCACATCTGACAGGAAGCACTTGAGGAGCTGCTGGAATCACAGGCCAGGGGCTGAGGGAAGAAAACCTTGCATGAGGCTGCTGGAGGTTCTCCGCTGCAAGACAATCTGCTGGCAGGGCCACCTTCCAAGCTCGGCTCATGGATGCAAATCCTTTTCAACTGGAGAGCAGTGGCAAGACCAAGGCAATTCCTTCTTGAGGAGCACTGCACAGCTCACCATCCTCATCTCCTACAGAGCAACGCTCAGGAGCCGTAAGAGATAGGATGTCGAGGGCTTGCAAGGGCTTGCAAGGGCTTGCAGTGCTTTGGAACACCCACTGGTGTCCTACACAGGGACAGCAAGGATTCTTGCCCACAAGGTCTATCAGCTCAGAGGCACTTGGGCACTCTGGCAAGTCCGCGACATAGCTCCAGCTCAAGGGAGGATAGGGCTTGGGCAGCTCCTGGGAAGCATGAGCAGCCTGTGGGACAAGGAGCCAGGTCTGGCTCACATGCTCAGGGAACAGCCCATGGCCAGCACTGGGCTCAGCAAGGAACTTTTTCCCCCGGGGCACATCGGCACTGGTCCCCGGCGGTTTTTTGCCTTCCTCTGCAGTTCTCAGCACCGCCCCTTGCCACCATTTCTTTGGGCCATTTGGCCTGGGAGCCGGCTGCTCATGCTCCACCATGCTGGCAGCCGCAGCTGCCACTTCTCAGCTCTCCCTGCAGCTAACACAAGCGCCTGGCAGGGACCAGAGCGCTTCTCATGCATCCTTGCCCAAGAAGCACAGCAGCCAAACAAGTTGTGCAAGGCAAAAAGTCTGCTCGTCATCGCTACGTGTCACGCTTTGGAAGAGATGCCACGGTACCACTCACCTCTTCTTCCTCTTCTTCCTCTTCTTCCTCTTCTTCTTCTTCTTCTTCTTCTTCTTCTTCTTCCTCCTCTTTTGTGCATGGTCAGTCCCACAAGTCCTTGTCAAGGTTCTCCCTCTGCAGGAACCGCGGACAGCTTGGCCTCTATTCCTGCTGCTGCTCTCTGCAGCTCTGGGACTTGCCTTTGCCAGCCTGCAAGGGATCTTTTCTCAGGCTAAACTGAAGAATGCCTCAGCCTACTCCTGGCTACACTTGGGCTTGAGCTAATGCTTGTGAGCCTGGGTTCTGAAACAGAGTCACAAAGGGAAAAAAAATGACACGAAGAAACATCACATGAATTAACATAAAATCAAGAAAATTAAGAAATTAACAACAAAATAAAATAAAATTCATTGTGTTATGTGTCCTTGACATTGATTTTGGAACTGAAAACCCTCTGTCCTTTCAGGCAAACAGTTTCTTAGATATTGGACTGGCGGACAGGAGAGGAGAGGAGAAGAGAGGAGAGGAGAGGAGAGGAGAGCAGTTCTGCTCTGTCAGGCCTGCAGTTCTGCGTGACAAGCCCTGAGCGAGCCCTGAGGCCTCCATACATGATACTACAGGCAGTATTGCTACTGGAAGGAAGGCTGCACTGGCAACAAATCCACACTGTCTTTTTGCAAAAAAGGGACTCTATTAGGTTGCTTACTCCCCTATTTTGTAGCTACAGGGACTGATTTGGAGCCAGCACCCCAAAGGCTTCCTCCAAAGGGCTGCACATATGCGGCTGTGTCACCCCCATGTCACAATGCCAGCACCCGGCAACGCAGTGGTCACGAGGCCCCACGCAGGATCCAGAGAAGCAGCCTCCCGTGTCCACTGCCAGAGCTGGCCCGGGGGCAGCCCCAGCACATCTGACAGGAAGCACTTGAGGAGCTGCTGGAATCACAGGCCAGGGGCTGAGGGAAGAAAACCTTGCATGAGGCTGCTGGAGGTTCTCCGCTGCAAGACAATCTGCTGGCAGGGCCACCTTCCAAGCTCGGCTCATGGATGCAAATCCTTTTCAACTGGAGAGCAGTGGCAAGACCAAGGCAATTCCTTCTTGAGGAGCACTGCACAGCTTACCATCCTCATCTCCTACACAGCAACGCTCAGGAGCCGTAAGAGATAGGATGTCGAGGGCTTGCAAGGGCTTGCAGTACTTTGGAACACCCACTGGTGTCCTACACAGGGACAGCAAGGATTCTTGCCCACAAGGTCTATCAGCTCAGAGGCACTTGGGCACTCTGGCAAGTCCGCGACATAGCTCCAGCTCAAGGGAGGATAGGGCTTGGGCAGCTCCTGGGAAGCATGAGCAGCCTGTGGGACAAGGAGCCAGGTCTGGCTCACATGCTCAGGGAACAGCCCATGGCCAGCACTGGGCTCAGCAAGGAACTTTTTCCCCCGGGGCACATTGGCACTGGTCCCCGGCGGTTTTTTGCCTTCCTCTGCAGTTCTCAGCACCGCCCCTTGCCACCATTTCTTTGGGCCATTTGGCCTGGGAGCCGGCTGCTCATGCTCCACCATGCTGGCAGCCACAGCTGCCACTTCTCAGCTCTCCCTGCAGCTAACACAAGCGCCTGGCAGGGACCAGAGCGCTTCTCATGCATCCCTGCCCAAGAAGCACAGCAGCCAAACAAGTTGTGCAAGGCAAAAAGTCTGCTCGTCATCGCTACATGTCACGCTTTGGAAGAGATGCCACGGTACCACTCACCTCTTCTTCCTCTTCTTCCTCTTCTTCCTCTTCTTCTTCTTCTTCTTCTTCTTCCTCCTCTTTTGTGCATGGTCAGTCCCACAACTCCTTGTCAAGGTTCTCCCTCTGCAGGAACCGCGCACAGCTTGGCCTCTATTCCTGCTGCTGCTCTCTGCAGCTCTGGGACTTGCCTTTGCCAGCCTGCAAGGGATCTTTTCTCAGGCTAAACTGAAGAATGCCTCAGCCTACTCCTGGCTACACTTGGGCTTGAGCTAATGCTTGTGAGCCTGGGTTCTGAAACAGAGTCACAAAGGGAAAAAAAATGACACGAAGAAACATCACATGAATTAACATAAAATCAAGAAAATTAATAAATTAACAACAGAATAAAATAAAATTCATTGTGTTATGTGTCCTTGACATTGATTTTGGAACTGAAAACCCTCTGTCCTTTCAGGCACACAGTCTCTTAGATATTGGACTGGCGGACAGGAGAGGAGAGGAGAAGAGAGGAGACGAGAGGAGAAGAGAGGAGAGGAGAGGAGAGGAGAGGAGAAGAGAGGAGAGGAGAGGAGAGGAGAGGAGAGGAGAGGAGAGGAGAGGAGAGGAGAGGAGAGGAGAGCAGTTCTGCTCTGTCAGGCCTGCAGTTCTGCGTGACAAGCCCTGAGCGTGCCCTGAGGCCTCCATACATGATACTACGGGCAGTATTGCTACTGGAAGGAAGGCTGCACTGGCAACAAATCCACACTGTCTTTTTGCAAAAAAGGGACTCTATTAGGTTGCTTACTCCCCTATTTTGTAGCTACAGGGACTGCTTTGGAGCCAGCACCCCAAAGGCTTCCTCCAAAGGGCTGCACATATGCAGTGGTGTCACCCCCATGTCACAATGCCAGCACCCGGCAACGCAGTGGTCACCAGGCCCCACGCAGGATCCAGAGGAGCAGCCTCCTGTGTCCACTGCCAGAGCTGGCCCGGGGGCAGCCCCAGCACATCTGACAGGAAGCACTTGAGGAGCTGCTGGAATCACAGGCCAGGGGCTGAGGGAAGAAAACCTTGCATGAGGCTGCTGGAGGTTCTCCGCTGCAAGACAATCTGCTGGCAGAGCCACCTTCCAAGCTCGGCTCATGGATGCAAATCCTTTTCAACTGGATAGCAGTGGCAAGACCAAGGCAATTCCTTCTTGAGGAGCACTGCACAGCTCACCATCCTCATCTCCTACACATCAACGCTCAGGAGCCGTAAGAGATAGGATGTCGAGGGCTTGCAAGGGCTTGCAAGGGCTTGCAGTGCTTTGGAACACCCACTGGTGTCCTACACAGGGACAGCAAGGATTCTTGCCCACAAGGTCTAGCAGCTCAGAGGCAGTTGGGCACTCTGGCAAGTCCGCGACATAGCTCCAGCTCAAGGGAGGATAGGGCTTGGGCAGCTCCTGGGAAGCATGAGCAGCCTGTGGGACAAGGAGCCAGGTCTGGCTCACATGCTCAGGAAACAGCCCATGGCCAGCACTGGGCTCAGCAAGGAACTTTTTCCCCCGGGGCACATTGGCACTGGTCCCCGGTGGTTTTTTGCCTTCCTCTGCAGTCCTCAGCACCGCCCCTTGCCACCATTTCTTTGGGCCATTTGGCCTGGGAGCCGGCTGCTCATGCTCCACCATGCTGGCAGCCGCAGCTGCCACTTCTCAGCTCTCCCTGCAGCTAACACAAGCGCCTGGCAGGGACCAGAGCGCTTCTCATGCATCCCTGCCCAAGAAGCACAGCAGCCAAACAAGTTGTGCAAGGCAAAAAGTCTGCTCGTCATCGCTACATGTCACGCTTTGGAAGAGATGCCACGGTACCACTCACCCCTTCTTCCTTTTCTTCCTCTTCTTCTTCTTCTTCTTCTTCTTCTTCTTCTTCCTCCTCTTTTGTGCATGGTCAGTCCCACAACTCCTTGTCAAGGTTCTCCCTCTGCAGGAACCGCGCACAGCTTGGCCTCTATTCCTGCTGCTGCTCTCTGCAGCTCTGGGACTTGCCTTTGCCAGCCTGCAAGGGATCTTTTCTCAGGCTAAACTGAAGAATGTCTCAGCCTACTCCTGGCTACACTTGGGCTTGAGCTAATGCTTGTGAGCCTGGGTTCTGAAAAGAGTCACAAAGGGAAAAAAAATGACACGAAGAAACATCACATGAATTAACATAAAATCAAGAAAATTCATAAATTAACAACAAAATAAAATCAAATTCATTGTGTTCTGTGTCCTTGACATTGATTTTGGAATTGAAAACCCTCTGTCCTTTCAGGCAAACAGTCTCTTAGATATTTATACTGGCGGACAGGAGAGAAGAGGAGAGGAGAGGAGAGGAGAGGAGAGGAGAGGAGAGGAGAGGAGAGGAGAGGAGAGGAGAGGAGAGGAGAGCAGTTCTGCTCTGTCAGGCCTGCAGTTCTGCGTGACAAGCCCTGAGCGAGCCCTGAGGCCTCCATACATGATACTACAGGCAGTATTGCTACTGGAAGGAAGGCTGCACTGGCAACAAATCCACACTGTCTTTTTGCAAAAAAGGGACTCTATTAGGTTGCTTACTCCCCTATTTTGTAGCTACAGGGACTGATTTGGAGCCAGCACCCCAAAGGCTTCCTCCAAAGGGCTGCACATATGCGGCTGTGTCACCCCCATGTCACAATGCCAGCACCCGGCAACACAGTGGTCACCAGGCCCCACGCAGGATCCAGAGGAGCAGCCTCCCGTGTCCACTGCCAGAGCTGGCCCGGAGGCAGCCCCAGCACATCTGACAGGAAGCACTTGAGGAGCTGCTGGAATCACAGGCCAGGGGCTGAGGGAAGAAAACCTTGCATGAGGCTGCTGGAGGTTCTCCGCTGCAAGACAATCTGCTGGCAGGGCCACCTTCCAAGCTCGGCTCATGGATGCAAATCCTTTTCAACTGGATAGCAGTGGCAAGACCAAGGCAATTCCTTCTTGAGGAGCACTGCACAGCTCACCATCCTCATCTCCTACAGAGCAACGCTCAGGAGCCGTAAGAGATAGGATGTCGAGGGCTTGCAAGGGCTTGCAAGGGCTTGCAGTGCTTTGGAACACCCACTGGTGTCCTACACAGGGACAGCAAGGATTCTTGCCCACAAGGTCTATCAGCTCAGAGGCACTTGGGCACTCTGGCAAGTCCGCGACATAGCTCAAGCTCAAGGGAGGATAGGGCTTGGGCAGCTCCTGGGAAGCATGAGCAGCCTGTGGGACAAGGAGCCAGGTCTGGCTCACATGCTCAGGGAACAGCCCATGGCCAGCACTGGGCTCAGCAAGGAACTTTTTCCCCCGGGGCACATTGGCACTGGTCCCCGGCGGTTTTTTGCCTTCCTCTGCAGTTCTCAGCACCGCCCCTTGCCACCATTTCTTTGGGCCATTTGGCCTGGGAGCCGGCTGCTCATGCTCCACCATGCTGGCAGCCGCAGCTGCCACTTCTCAGCTCTCCCTGCAGCTAACACAAGCGCCTGGCAGGGACCAGAGCGCTTCTCATGCATCCCTGCCCAAGAAGCACAGCAGCCAAACAAGTTGTGCAAGGCAAAAAGTCTGCTCGTCATCGCTACATGTCACGCTTTGGAAGAGATGCCACGGTACCACTCACCTCTTCTTCCTCTTCTGCCTCTTTTTCTTCTTCTTCTTCTTCCTCTTCTTCTTCTTCTTCCTCTTCTTCTTCTTCTTCTTCTTCTTCCTCCTCTTTTGTGCATGGTCAGTCCCACAACTCCTTGTCAAGGTTCTCCCTCTGCAGGAACTGCGGACAGCTTGGCCTCTATTCCTGCTGCTGCTCTCTGCAGCTCTGGGACTTGCCTTTGCCAGCCTGCAAGGGATCTTTTCTCAGGCTAAACTGAACAATGCCTCAGCCTACTCCTGGCTACACTTGGGCTTGAGCCAATGCTTGTGAGCCTGGGTTCTGAAACAGAGTCACAAAGGGAAAAAAAATGACACGAAGAAACATCACATGAATTAACATAAAATCAAGAAAATTAATAAATTAACAACAAAATAAAATACAATTCATTGTGTTCTGTGTCCTTGACATTGATTTTGGAACTGAAAACCCTCTGTCCTTTCAGGCAAACTGTCTCTTAGATATTGGACTGGCGGACAGGAGAGAAGACAAGAGGAGAGGAGAGGAGAGCAGAGGAGAGGAGAGGAGAGGAGAGGAGAGGAGAGGGGAGGAGAGGAGAGGAGAGGAGAGGAGAGCAGTTCTGCTCTGTCAGGCCTGCAGTTCTGCGTGACAAGCCCTGAGCAAGCCCTGAGGCCTCCATACATGATACTACAGGCAGTATTGCTACTGGAAGGAAGGCTGCACTGGCAACAAATCCACACTGTCTTTTTGCAAAAAAGGGACTCTATTAGGTTGCTTACTCCCCTATTTTGTAGCTACAGGGACTGATTTGGAGCCAGCACCCCAAAGGCTTCCTCCAAAGGGCTGCACATATGCGGCTGTGTCACCCCCATGTCACAATGCCAGCACCCGGCAACGCAGTGGTCACCAGGCCCCACGCAGGATCCAGAGGAGCAGCCTCCCGTGTCCACTGCCAGAGCTGTCCCGGGGGCAGCCCCAGCACATCTGACAGGAAGCACTTGAGGAGCTGCTGGAATCACAGGCCAGGGGCTGAGGGAAGAAAACCTTGCATGAGGCTGCTGGAGGTTCTCCGCTGCAAGACAATCTGCTGGCAGGGCCAACTTCCAAGCTCGGCTCATGGATGCAAATCCTTTTCAACTGGATAGCAGTGGCAAGACCAAGGCAATTCCTTCTTGAGGAGCACTGCACAGCTCACCATCCTCATCTCCTACAGAGCAACGCTCAGGAGCCGTAAGAGATAGGATGTCGAGGGCTTGCAAGGGCTTGCAAGGGCTTGCAGTGCTTTGGAACACCCACTGGTGTCCTACACAGGGACAGCAAGGATTCTTGCCCACAAGGTCTATCAGCTCAGAGGCACTTGGGCACTCTGGCAAGTCCGCGACATAGCTCAAGCTCAAGGGAGGATAGGGCTTGGGCAGCTCCTGGGAAGCATGAGCAGCCTGTGGGACAAGGAGCCAGGTCTGGCTCACATGCTCAGGGAACAGCCCATGGCCAGCACTGGGCTCAGCAAGGAACTTTTTCCCCCGGGGCACATTGGCACTGGTCCCCGGCGGTTTTTTGCCTTCCTCTGCAGTTCTCAGCACCGCCCCTTGCCACCATTTCTTTGGGCCATTTGGCCTGGGAGCCGGCTGCTCATGCTCCACCATGCTGGCAGCCGCAGCTGCCACTTCTCAGCTCTCCCTGCAGCTAACACAAGCGCCTGGCAGGGACCAGAGCGCTTCTCATGCATCCCTGCCCAAGAAGCACAGCAGCCAAACAAGTTGTGCAAGGCAAAAAGTCTGCTCGTCATCGCTACATGTCACGCTTTGGAAGAGATGCCACGGTACCACTCACCTCTTCTTCCTCTTCTTCATCTTCTTCTTCTTCTTCCTCTTCTTCTTCTTCTTCTTCTTCTTCCTCCTCTTTTGTGCATGGTCAGTCCCACAACTCCTTGTCAAGGTTCTCCCTCTGCAGGAACCGCGGACAGCTTGGCCTCTATTCCTGCTGCTGCTCTCTGCAGCTCTGGGACTTGCCTTTGCCAGCCTGCAAGGGATCTTTTCTCAGGCTAAACTGAAGAATGCCTCAGCCTACTCCTGGCTACACTTGGGCTTGAGCTAATGCTTGTGAGCCTGGGTTCTGAAACAGAGTCACAAAGGGAAAAAAAATGACACGAAGAAACATCACATGAATTAACATAAAATCAAGAAAATTAATAAATTAACAACAAAATAAAATAAAATTCATTGTGTTCTGTGTCCTTGAAATTGATTTTGGAACTGAAAACCCTCTGTCCTTTCAGGCAAACAGTCTCTTAGATATTGGACTGGCGGACAGGAGAGAAGACAAGAGGAGAGGAGAGGAGAGGAGAGGAGAGCAGAGGAGAGGAGAGGAGAGGAGAGGAGAGCAGTTCTGCTCTGTCCGGCCTGCAGTTCTGCGTGACAAGCCCTGAGCGAGCCCTGAGGCCTCCATACATGATACTACAGGCAGTATTGCTACTGGAAGTAAGGCTGCACTGGCAACAAATCCACACTGTCTTTTTGCAAAAAAGGGACTCTATTAGGTTGCTTACTCCCCTATTTTGTAGCTACAGGGACTGATTTGGAGCCAGCACCCCAAAGGCTTCCTCCAAAGGGCTGCACATATGCGGCTGTGTCACCCCCATGTCACAATGCCAGCACCCGGCAACGCAGTGGTCACCAGGCCCCACGCAGGATCCAGAGGAGCAGCCTCCCGTGTCCACTGCCAGAGCTGGCCCGGGGGCAGCCCCAGCACATCTCACAGGAAGCACTTGAGGAGCTGCTGGAATCACAGGCCAGGGGCTGAGGGAAGAAAACCTTGCATGAGGCTGCTGGAGGTTCTCCGCTGCAAGACAATCTGCTGGCAGGGCCACCTTCCAAGCTCGGCTCATGGATGCAAATCCTTTTCAACTGGATAGCAGTGGCAAGACCAAGGCAATTCCTTCTTGAGGAGCACTGCACAGCTCACCATCCTCATCTCCTACAGAGCAACGCTCAGGAGCCGTAAGAGATAGGATGTCGAGGGCTTGCAAGGGCTTGCAAGGGCTTGCAGTGCTTTGGAACACCCACTGGTGTCCTACACAGGGACAGCAAGGATTCTTGCCCACAAGGTCTATCAGCTCAGAGGCACTTGGGCACTCTGGCAAGTCCGCGACATAGCTCAAGCTCAAGGGAGGATAGGGCTTGGGCAGCTCCTGGCAAGCATGAGCAGCCTGTGGGACAAGGAGCCAGGTCTGGCTCACATGCTCAGGGAACAGCCCATGGCCAGCACTGGGCTCAGCAAGGAACTTTTTCCCCCGGGGCACATTGGCACTGGTCCCCGGCGGTTTTTTGCCTTCCTCTGCAGTTCTCAGCACCGCCCCTTGCCACCATTTCTTTGGGCCATTTGGCCTGGGAGCCGGCTGCTCATGCTCCACCATGCTGGCAGCCGCAGCTGCCACTTCTCAGCTCTCCCTGCAGCTAACACAAGCGCCTGGCAGGGACCAGAGCGCTTCTCATGCATCCCTGCCCAAGAAGCACAGCAGCCAAACAAGTTGTGCAAGGCAAAAAGTCTGCTCGTCATCGCTACATGTCACGCTTTGGAAGAGATGCCACGGTACCACTCACCTCTTCTTCCTCTTCTGCCTCTTTTTCTTCTTCTTCTTCTTCCTCTTCTTCTTCTTCTTCCTCTTCTTCTTCTTCTTCTTCTTCTTCCTCCTCTTTTGTGCATGGTCAGTCCCACAACTCCTTGTCAAGGTTCTCCCTCTGCAGGAACTGCGGACAGCTTGGCCTCTATTCCTGCTGCTGCTCTCTGCAGCTCTGGGACTTGCCTTTGCCAGCCTGCAAGGGATCTTTTCTCAGGCTAAACTGAACAATGCCTCAGCCTACTCCTGGCTACACTTGGGCTTGAGCCAATGCTTGTGAGCCTGGGTTCTGAAACAGAGTCACAAAGGGAAAAAAAATGACACGAAGAAACATCACATGAATTAACATAAAATCAAGAAAATTAATAAATTAACAACAAAATAAAATACAATTCATTGTGTTCTGTGTCCTTGACATTGATTTTGGAACTGAAAACCCTCTGTCCTTTCAGGCAAACTGTCTCTTAGATATTGGACTGGCGGACAGGAGAGAAGACAAGAGGAGAGGAGAGGAGAGCAGAGGAGAGGAGAGGAGAGGAGAGGAGAGGAGAGGGGAGGAGAGGAGAGGAGAGGAGAGGAGAGCAGTTCTGCTCTGTCAGGCCTGCAGTTCTGCGTGACAAGCCCTGAGCAAGCCCTGAGGCCTCCATACATGATACTACAGGCAGTATTGCTACTGGAAGGAAGGCTGCACTGGCAACAAATCCACACTGTCTTTTTGCAAAAAAGGGACTCTATTAGGTTGCTTACTCCCCTATTTTGTAGCTACAGGGACTGATTTGGAGCCAGCACCCCAAAGGCTTCCTCCAAAGGGCTGCACATATGCGGCTGTGTCACCCCCATGTCACAATGCCAGCACCCGGCAACGCAGTGGTCACCAGGCCCCACGCAGGATCCAGAGGAGCAGCCTCCCGTGTCCACTGCCAGAGCTGGCCCGGGGGCAGCCCCAGCACATCTCACAGGAAGCACTTGAGGAGCTGCTGGAATCACAGGCCAGGGGCTGAGGGAAGAAAACCTTGCATGAGGCTGCTGGAGGTTCTCCGCTGCAAGACAATCTGCTGGCAGGGCCAACTTCCAAGCTCGGCTCATGGATGCAAATCCTTTTCAACTGGATAGCAGTGGCAAGACCAAGGCAATTCCTTCTTGAGGAGCACTGCACAGCTCACCATCCTCATCTCCTACAGAGCAACGCTCAGGAGCCGTAAGAGATAGGATGTCGAGGGCTTGCAAGGGCTTGCAAGGGCTTGCAGTGCTTTGGAACACCCACTGGTGTCCTACACAGGGACAGCAAGGATTCTTGCCCACAAGGTCTATCAGCTCAGAGGCACTTGGGCACTCTGGCAAGTCCGCGACATAGCTCAAGCTCAAGGGAGGATAGGGCTTGGGCAGCTCCTGGGAAGCATGAGCAGCCTGTGGGACAAGGAGCCAGGTCTGGCTCACATGCTCAGGGAACAGCCCATGGCCAGCACTGGGCTCAGCAAGGAACTTTTTCCCCCGGGGCACATTGGCACTGGTCCCCGGCGGTTTTTTGCCTTCCTCTGCAGTTCTCAGCACCGCCCCTTGCCACCATTTCTTTGGGCCATTTGGCCTGGGAGCCGGCTGCTCATGCTCCACCATGCTGGCAGCCGCAGCTGCCACTTCTCAGCTCTCCCTGCAGCTAACACAAGCGCCTGGCAGGGACCAGAGCGCTTCTCATGCATCCCTGCCCAAGAAGCACAGCAGCCAAACAAGTTGTGCAAGGCAAAAAGTCTGCTCGTCATCGCTACATGTCACGCTTTGGAAGAGATGCCACGGTACCACTCACCTCTTCTTCCTCTTCTGCCTCTTTTTCTTCTTCTTCTTCTTCCTCTTCTTCTTCTTCTTCCTCTTCTTCTTCTTCTTCTTCTTCTTCCTCCTCTTTTGTGCATGGTCAGTCCCACAACTCCTTGTCAAGGTTCTCCCTCTGCAGGAACTGCGGACAGCTTGGCCTCTATTCCTGCTGCTGCTCTCTGCAGCTCTGGGACTTGCCTTTGCCAGCCTGCAAGGGATCTTTTCTCAGGCTAAACTGAACAATGCCTCAGCCTACTCCTGGCTACACTTGGGCTTGAGCCAATGCTTGTGAGCCTGGGTTCTGAAACAGAGTCACAAAGGGAAAAAAAATGACACGAAGAAACATCACATGAATTAACATAAAATCAAGAAAATTAATAAATTAACAACAAAATAAAATACAATTCATTGTGTTCTGTGTCCTTGACATTGATTTTGGAACTGAAAACCCTCTGTCCTTTCAGGCAAACTGTCTCTTAGATATTGGACTGGCGGACAGGAGAGAAGACAAGAGGAGAGGAGAGGAGAGCAGAGGAGAGGAGAGGAGAGGAGAGGAGAGGAGAGGGGAGGAGAGGAGAGGAGAGGAGAGGAGAGCAGTTCTGCTCTGTCAGGCCTGCAGTTCTGCGTGACAAGCCCTGAGCAAGCCCTGAGGCCTCCATACATGATACTACAGGCAGTATTGCTACTGGAAGGAAGGCTGCACTGGCAACAAATCCACACTGTCTTTTTGCAAAAAAGGGACTCTATTAGGTTGCTTACTCCCCTATTTTGTAGCTACAGGGACTGATTTGGAGCCAGCACCCCAAAGGCTTCCTCCAAAGGGCTGCACATATGCGGCTGTGTCACCCCCATGTCACAATGCCAGCACCCGGCAACGCAGTGGTCACCAGGCCCCACGCAGGATCCAGAGGAGCAGCCTCCCGTGTCCACTGCCAGAGCTGGCCCGGGGGCAGCCCCAGCACATCTGACAGGAAGCACTTGAGGAGCTGCTGGAATCACAGGCCAGGGGCTGAGGGAAGAAAACCTTGCATGAGGCTGCTGGAGGTTCTCCGCTGCAAGACAATCTGCTGGCAGGGCCAACTTCCAAGCTCGGCTCATGGATGCAAATCCTTTTCAACTGGATAGCAGTGGCAAGACCAAGGCAATTCCTTCTTGAGGAGCACTGCACAGCTCACCATCCTCATCTCCTACAGAGCAACGCTCAGGAGCCGTAAGAGATAGGATGTCGAGGGCTTGCAAGGGCTTGCAAGGGCTTGCAGTGCTTTGGAACACCCACTGGTGTCCTACACAGGGACAGCAAGGATTCTTGCCCACAAGGTCTATCAGCTCAGAGGCACTTGGGCACTCTGGCAAGTCCGCGACATAGCTCAAGCTCAAGGGAGGATAGGGCTTGGGCAGCTCCTGGGAAGCATGAGCAGCCTGTGGGACAAGGAGCCAGGTCTGGCTCACATGCTCAGGGAACAGCCCATGGCCAGCACTGGGCTCAGCAAGGAACTTTTTCCCCCGGGGCACATTGGCACTGGTCCCCGGCGGTTTTTTGCCTTCCTCTGCAGTTCTCAGCACCGCCCCTTGCCACCATTTCTTTGGGCCATTTGGCCTGGGAGCCGGCTGCTCATGCTCCACCATGCTGGCAGCCGCAGCTGCCACTTCTCAGCTCTCCCTGCAGCTAACACAAGCGCCTGGCAGGGACCAGAGCGCTTCTCATGCATCCCTGCCCAAGAAGCACAGCAGCCAAACAAGTTGTGCAAGGCAAAAAGTCTGCTCGTCATCGCTACATGTCACGCTTTGGAAGAGATGCCACGGTACCACTCACCTCTTCTTCCTCTTCTTCATCTTCTTCTTCTTCTTCCTCTTCTTCTTCTTCTTCTTCTTCTTCCTCCTCTTTTGTGCATGGTCAGTCCCACAACTCCTTGTCAAGGTTCTCCCTCTGCAGGAACCGCGGACAGCTTGGCCTCTATTCCTGCTGCTGCTCTCTGCAGCTCTGGGACTTGCCTTTGCCAGCCTGCAAGGGATCTTTTCTCAGGCTAAACTGAAGAATGCCTCAGCCTACTCCTGGCTACACTTGGGCTTGAGCTAATGCTTGTGAGCCTGGGTTCTGAAACAGAGTCACAAAGGGAAAAAAAATGACACGAAGAAACATCACATGAATTAACATAAAATCAAGAAAATTAATAAATTAACAACAAAATAAAATAAAATTCATTGTGTTCTGTGTCCTTGAAATTGATTTTGGAACTGAAAACCCTCTGTCCTTTCAGGCAAACAGTCTCTTAGATATTGGACTGGCGGACAGGAGAGAAGACAAGAGGAGAGGAGAGGAGAGGAGAGGAGAGCAGAGGAGAGGAGAGGAGAGGAGAGGAGAGCAGTTCTGCTCTGTCCGGCCTGCAGTTCTGCGTGACAAGCCCTGAGCGAGCCCTGAGGCCTCCATACATGATACTACAGGCAGTATTGCTACTGGAAGTAAGGCTGCACTGGCAACAAATCCACACTGTCTTTTTGCAAAAAAGGGACTCTATTAGGTTGCTTACTCCCCTATTTTGTAGCTACAGGGACTGATTTGGAGCCAGCACCCCAAAGGCTTCCTCCAAAGGGCTGCACATATGCGGCTGTGTCACCCCCATGTCACAATGCCAGCACCCGGCAACGCAGTGGTCACCAGGCCCCACGCAGGATCCAGAGGAGCAGCCTCCCGTGTCCACTGCCAGAGCTGGCCCGGGGGCAGCCCCAGCACATCTCACAGGAAGCACTTGAGGAGCTGCTGGAATCACAGGCCAGGGGCTGAGGGAAGAAAACCTTGCATGAGGCTGCTGGAGGTTCTCCGCTGCAAGACAATCTGCTGGCAGGGCCACCTTCCAAGCTCGGCTCATGGATGCAAATCCTTTTCAACTGGATAGCAGTGGCAAGACCAAGGCAATTCCTTCTTGAGGAGCACTGCACAGCTCACCATCCTCATCTCCTACAGAGCAACGCTCAGGAGCCGTAAGAGATAGGATGTCGAGGGCTTGCAAGGGCTTGCAAGGGCTTGCAGTGCTTTGGAACACCCACTGGTGTCCTACACAGGGACAGCAAGGATTCTTGCCCACAAGGTCTATCAGCTCAGAGGCACTTGGGCACTCTGGCAAGTCCGCGACATAGCTCAAGCTCAAGGGAGGATAGGGCTTGGGCAGCTCCTGGCAAGCATGAGCAGCCTGTGGGACAAGGAGCCAGGTCTGGCTCACATGCTCAGGGAACAGCCCATGGCCAGCACTGGGCTCAGCAAGGAACTTTTTCCCCCGGGGCACATTGGCACTGGTCCCCGGCGGTTTTTTGCCTTCCTCTGCAGTTCTCAGCACCGCCCCTTGCCACCATTTCTTTGGGCCATTTGGCCTGGGAGCCGGCTGCTCATGCTCCACCATGCTGGCAGCCGCAGCTGCCACTTCTCAGCTCTCCCTGCAGCTAACACAAGCGCCTGGCAGGGACCAGAGCGCTTCTCATGCATCCCTGCCCAAGAAGCACAGCAGCCAAACAAGTTGTGCAAGGCAAAAAGTCTGCTCGTCATCGCTACATGTCACGCTTTGGAAGAGATGCCACGGTACCACTCACCTCTTCTTCCTCTTCTGCCTCTTTTTCTTCTTCTTCTTCTTCCTCTTCTTCTTCTTCTTCCTCTTCTTCTTCTTCTTCTTCTTCTTCCTCCTCTTTTGTGCATGGTCAGTCCCACAACTCCTTGTCAAGGTTCTCCCTCTGCAGGAACTGCGGACAGCTTGGCCTCTATTCCTGCTGCTGCTCTCTGCAGCTCTGGGACTTGCCTTTGCCAGCCTGCAAGGGATCTTTTCTCAGGCTAAACTGAACAATGCCTCAGCCTACTCCTGGCTACACTTGGGCTTGAGCCAATGCTTGTGAGCCTGGGTTCTGAAACAGAGTCACAAAGGGAAAAAAAATGACACGAAGAAACATCACATGAATTAACATAAAATCAAGAAAATTAATAAATTAACAACAAAATAAAATACAATTCATTGTGTTCTGTGTCCTTGACATTGATTTTGGAACTGAAAACCCTCTGTCCTTTCAGGCAAACTGTCTCTTAGATATTGGACTGGCGGACAGGAGAGAAGACAAGAGGAGAGGAGAGGAGAGCAGAGGAGAGGAGAGGAGAGGAGAGGAGAGGAGAGGGGAGGAGAGGAGAGGAGAGGAGAGGAGAGCAGTTCTGCTCTGTCAGGCCTGCAGTTCTGCGTGACAAGCCCTGAGCAAGCCCTGAGGCCTCCATACATGATACTACAGGCAGTATTGCTACTGGAAGGAAGGCTGCACTGGCAACAAATCCACACTGTCTTTTTGCAAAAAAGGGACTCTATTAGGTTGCTTACTCCCCTATTTTGTAGCTACAGGGACTGATTTGGAGCCAGCACCCCAAAGGCTTCCTCCAAAGGGCTGCACATATGCGGCTGTGTCACCCCCATGTCACAATGCCAGCACCCGGCAACGCAGTGGTCACCAGGCCCCACGCAGGATCCAGAGGAGCAGCCTCCCGTGTCCACTGCCAGAGCTGGCCCGGGGGCAGCCCCAGCACATCTCACAGGAAGCACTTGAGGAGCTGCTGGAATCACAGGCCAGGGGCTGAGGGAAGAAAACCTTGCATGAGGCTGCTGGAGGTTCTCCGCTGCAAGACAATCTGCTGGCAGGGCCAACTTCCAAGCTCGGCTCATGGATGCAAATCCTTTTCAACTGGATAGCAGTGGCAAGACCAAGGCAATTCCTTCTTGAGGAGCACTGCACAGCTCACCATCCTCATCTCCTACAGAGCAACGCTCAGGAGCCGTAAGAGATAGGATGTCGAGGGCTTGCAAGGGCTTGCAAGGGCTTGCAGTGCTTTGGAACACCCACTGGTGTCCTACACAGGGACAGCAAGGATTCTTGCCCACAAGGTCTATCAGCTCAGAGGCACTTGGGCACTCTGGCAAGTCCGCGACATAGCTCAAGCTCAAGGGAGGATAGGGCTTGGGCAGCTCCTGGGAAGCATGAGCAGCCTGTGGGACAAGGAGCCAGGTCTGGCTCACATGCTCAGGGAACAGCCCATGGCCAGCACTGGGCTCAGCAAGGAACTTTTTCCCCCGGGGCACATTGGCACTGGTCCCCGGCGGTTTTTTGCCTTCCTCTGCAGTTCTCAGCACCGCCCCTTGCCACCATTTCTTTGGGCCATTTGGCCTGGGAGCCGGCTGCTCATGCTCCACCATGCTGGCAGCCGCAGCTGCCACTTCTCAGCTCTCCCTGCAGCTAACACAAGCGCCTGGCAGGGACCAGAGCGCTTCTCATGCATCCCTGCCCAAGAAGCACAGCAGCCAAACAAGTTGTGCAAGGCAAAAAGTCTGCTCGTCATCGCTACATGTCACGCTTTGGAAGAGATGCCACGGTACCACTCACCTCTTCTTCCTCTTCTTCATCTTCTTCTTCTTCTTCCTCTTCTTCTTCTTCTTCTTCTTCTTCCTCCTCTTTTGTGCATGGTCAGTCCCACAACTCCTTGTCAAGGTTCTCCCTCTGCAGGAACCGCGGACAGCTTGGCCTCTATTCCTGCTGCTGCTCTCTGCAGCTCTGGGACTTGCCTTTGCCAGCCTGCAAGGGATCTTTTCTCAGGCTAAACTGAAGAATGCCTCAGCCTACTCCTGGCTACACTTGGGCTTGAGCTAATGCTTGTGAGCCTGGGTTCTGAAACAGAGTCACAAAGGGAAAAAAAATGACACGAAGAAACATCACATGAATTAACATAAAATCAAGAAAATTAATAAATTAACAACAAAATAAAATAAAATTCATTGTGTTCTGTGTCCTTGAAATTGATTTTGGAACTGAAAACCCTCTGTCCTTTCAGGCAAACAGTCTCTTAGATATTGGACTGGCGGACAGGAGAGAAGACAAGAGGAGAGGAGAGGAGAGGAGAGGAGAGCAGAGGAGAGGAGAGGAGAGGAGAGGAGAGCAGTTCTGCTCTGTCCGGCCTGCAGTTCTGCGTGACAAGCCCTGAGCGAGCCCTGAGGCCTCCATACATGATACTACAGGCAGTATTGCTACTGGAAGTAAGGCTGCACTGGCAACAAATCCACACTGTCTTTTTGCAAAAAAGGGACTCTATTAGGTTGCTTACTCCCCTATTTTGTAGCTACAGGGACTGATTTGGAGCCAGCACCCCAAAGGCTTCCTCCAAAGGGCTGCACATATGCGGCTGTGTCACCCCCATGTCACAATGCCAGCACCCGGCAACGCAGTGTTCACCAGGCCCCACGCAGGATCCAGAGGAGCAGCCTCCCGTGTCCACTGCCAGAGCTGGCCCGGGGGCAGCCCCAGCACATCTCACAGGAAGCACTTGAGGAGCTGCTGGAATCACAGGCCAGGGGCTGAGGGAAGAAAACCTTGCATGAGGCTGCTGGAGGTTCTCCGCTGCAAGACAATCTGCTGGCAGGGCCAACTTCCAAGCTCGGCTCATGGATGCAAATCCTTTTCAACTGGATAGCAGTGGCAAGACCAAGGCAATTCCTTCTTGAGGAGCACTGCACAGCTCACCATCCTCATCTCCTACAGAGCAACGCTCAGGAGCCGTAAGAGATAGGATGTCGAGGGCTTGCAAGGGCTTGCAAGGGCTTGCAGTGCTTTGGAACACCCACTGGTGTCCTACACAGGGACAGCAAGGATTCTTGCCCACAAGGTCTATCAGCTCAGAGGCACTTGGGCACTCTGGCAAGTCCGCGACATAGCTCCAGCTCAAGGGAGGATAGGGCTTGGGCAGCTCCTGGCAAGCATGAGCAGCCTGTGGGACAAGGAGCCAGGTCTGGCTCACATGCTCAGGGAACAGCCCATGGCCAGCACTGGGCTCAGCAAGGAACTTTTTCCCCCGGGGCACATTGGCACTGGTCCCCGGCGGTTTTTTGCCTTCCTCTGCAGTTCTCAGCACCGCCCCTTGCCACCATTTCTTTGGGCCATTTGGCCTGGGAGCCGGCTGCTCATGCTCCACCATGCTGGCAGCCGCAGCTGCCACTTCTCAGCTCTCCCTGCAGCTAACACAAGCGCCTGGCAGGGACCAGAGCGCTTCTCATGCATCCCTGCCCAAGAAGCACAGCAGCCAAACAAGTTGTGCAAGGCAAAAAGTCTGCTCGTCATCGCTACATGTCACGCTTTGGAAGAGATGCCACGGTACCACTCACCTCTTCTTCCTCTTCTGCCTCTTTTTCTTCTTCTTCTTCTTCCTCTTCTTCTTCTTCTTCCTCTTCTTCTTCTTCTTCTTCTTCTTCCTCCTCTTTTGTGCATGGTCAGTCCCACAACTCCTTGTCAAGGTTCTCCCTCTGCAGGAACTGCGGACAGCTTGGCCTCTATTCCTGCTGCTGCTCTCTGCAGCTCTGGGACTTGCCTTTGCCAGCCTGCAAGGGATCTTTTCTCAGGCTAAACTGAACAATGCCTCAGCCTACTCCTGGCTACACTTGGGCTTGAGCCAATGCTTGTGAGCCTGGGTTCTGAAACAGAGTCACAAAGGGAAAAAAAATGACACGAAGAAACATCACATGAATTAACATAAAATCAAGAAAATTAATAAATTAACAACAAAATAAAATACAATTCATTGTGTTCTGTGTCCTTGACATTGATTTTGGAACTGAAAACCCTCTGTCCTTTCAGGCAAACTGTCTCTTAGATATTGGACTGGCGGACAGGAGAGAAGACAAGAGGAGAGGAGAGGAGAGCAGAGGAGAGGAGAGGAGAGGAGAGGAGAGGGGAGAAGAGGAGAGGAGAGGAGAGCAGTTCTGCTCTGTCAGGCCTGCAGTTCTGCGTGACAAGCCCTGAGCAAGCCCTGAGGCCTCCATACATGATACTACAGGCAGTATTGCTACTGGAAGGAAGGCTGCACTGGCAACAAATCCACACTGTCTTTTTGCAAAAAAGGGACTCTATTAGGTTGCTTACTCCCCTATTTTGTAGGTACAGGGACTGATTTGGAGCCAGCACCCCAAAGGCTTCCTCCAAAGGGCTGCACATATGCGGCTGTGTCACCCCCATGTCACAATGCCAGCACCCGGCAACGCAGTGGTCACCAGGCCCCACGCAGGATCCAGAGGAGCAGCCTCCCGTGTCCACTGCCAGAGCTGGCCCGGGGGCAGCCCCAGCACATCTCACAGGAAGCACTTGAGGAGCTGCTGGAATCACAGGCCAGGGGCTGAGGGAAGAAAACCTTGCATGAGGCTGCTGGAGGTTCTCCGCTGCAAGACAATCTGCTGGCAGGGCCACCTTCCAAGCTCGGCTCATGGATGCAAATCCTTTTCAACTGGATAGCAGTGGCAAGACCAAGGCAATTCCTTCTTGAGGAGCACTGCACAGCTCACCATCCTCATCTCCTACAGAGCAACGCTCAGGAGCCGTAAGAGATAGGATGTCGAGGGCTTGCAAGGGCTTGCAAGGGCTTGCAGTGCTTTGGAACACCCACTGGTGTCCTACACAGGGACAGCAAGGATTCTTGCCCACAAGGTCTATCAGCTCAGAGGCACTTGGGCACTCTGGCAAGTCCGCGACATAGCTCCAGCTCAAGGGAGGATAGGGCTTGGGCAGCTCCTGGCAAGCATGAGCAGCCTGTGGGACAAGGAGCCAGGTCTGGCTCACATGCTCAGGGAACAGCCCATGGCCAGCACTGGGCTCAGCAAGGAACTTTTTCCCCCGGGGCACATTGGCACTGGTCCCCGGCGGTTTTTTGCCTTCCTCTGCAGTTCTCAGCACCGCCCCTTGCCACCATTTCTTTGGGCCATTTGGCCTGGGAGCCGGCTGCTCATGCTCCACCATGCTGGCAGCCGCAGCTGCCACTTCTCAGCTCTCCCTGCAGCTAACACAAGCGCCTGGCAGGGACCAGAGCGCTTCTCATGCATCCCTGCCCAAGAAGCACAGCAGCCAAACAAGTTGTGCAAGGCAAAAAGTCTGCTCGTCATCGCTACATGTCACGCTTTGGAAGAGATGCCACGGTACCACTCACCTCTTCTTCCTCTTCTTCATCTTCTTCTTCTTCTTCCTCTTCTTCTTCTTCTTCTTCTTCTTCCTCCTCTTTTGTGCATGGTCAGTCCCACAACTCCTTGTCAAGGTTCTCCCTCTGCAGGAACCGCGGACAGCTTGGCCTCTATTCCTGCTGCTGCTCTCTGCAGCTCTGGGACTTGCCTTTGCCAGCCTGCAAGGGATCTTTTCTCAGGCTAAACTGAAGAATGCCTCAGCCTACTCCTGGCTACACTTGGGCTTGAGCTAATGCTTGTGAGCCTGGGTTCTGAAACAGAGTCACAAAGGGAAAAAAAATGACACGAAGAAACATCACATGAATTAACATAAAATCAAGAAAATTACTAAATTAACAACAAAATAAAATAAAATTCATTGTGTTCTGTATCCTTGAAATTGATTTTGGAACTGAAAACCCTCTGTCCTTTCAGGCAAACAGTCTCTTAGATATTGGACTGGCGGACAGGAGAGAAGACAAGAGGAGAGGAGAGGAGAGGAGAGGAGAGCAGAGGAGAGGAGAGGAGAGGAGAGTAGAGCAGTTCTGCTCTGTCAGGCCTGCAGTTCTGCGTGACAAGCCCTGAGCGAGCCCTGAGGCCTCCATACATGATACTACAGGCAGTATTGCTACTGGAAGTAAGGCTGCACTGGCAACAAATCCACACTGTCTTTTTGCAAAAAAGGGACTCTATTAGGTTGCTTACTCCCCTATTTTGTAGCTACAGGGACTGATTTGGAGCCAGCACCCCAAAGGCTTCCTCCAAAGGGCTGCACATATGCGGCTGTGTCACCCCCATGTCACAATGCCAGCACCCGGCAACACAGTGGTCACCAGGCCCCACGCAGGATCCAGAGGAGCAGCCTCCCGTGTCCACTGCCAGAGCTGGCCCGGAGGCAGCCCCAGCACATCTGACAGGAAGCACTTGAGGAGCTGCTGGAATCACAGGCCAGGGGCTGAGGGAAGAAAACCTTGCATGAGGCTGCTGGAGGTTCTCCGCTGCAAGACAATCTGCTGGCAGGGCCACCTTCCAAGCTCGGCTCATGGATGCAAATCCTTTTCAACTGGATAGCAGTGGCAAGACCAAGGCAATTCCTTCTTGAGGAGCACTGCACAGCTCACCATCCTCATCTCCTACAGAGCAACGCTCAGGAGCCGTAAGAGATAGGATGTCGAGGGCTTGCAAGGGCTTGCAAGGGCTTGCAGTGCTTTGGAACACCCACTGGTGTCCTACACAGGGACAGCAGGGATTCTTGCCCACAAGGTCTATCAGCTCAGAGGCACTTGGGCACTCTGGCAAGTCCGCGACATAGCTCCAGCTCAAGGGAGGATAGGGCTTGGGCAGCTCCTGGCAAGCATGAGCAGCCTGTGGGACAAGGAGCCAGGTCTGGCTCACATGCTCAGGGAACAGCCCATGGCCAGCACTGGGCTCAGCAAGGAACTTTTTCCCCCGCGGCACATTGGCACTGGTCCCCGGCGGTTTTTTGCCTTCCTCTGCAGTTCTCAGCACCGCCCCTTGCCACCATTTCTTTGGGCCATTTGGCCTGGGAGCCGGCTGCTCATGCTCCACCATGCTGGCAGCCGCAGCTGCCACTTCTCAGCTCTCCCTGCAGCTAACACAAGCGCCTGGCAGGGACCAGAGCGCTTCTCATGCATCCCTGCCCAAGAAGCACAGCAGCCAAACAAGTTGTGCAAGGCAAAAAGTCTGCTCGTCATCGCTACATGTCACGCTTTGGAAGAGATGCCACGGTACCATTCACCTCTTCTTCCTCTTCTGCCTCTTTTTCTTCTTCTTCTTCTTCCTCTTCTTCTTCTTCTTCCTCTTCTTCTTCTTCTTCTTCTTCTTCCTCCTCTTTTGTGCATGGTCAGTCCCACAAGTCCTTGTCAAGGTTCTCCCTCTGCAGGAACTGCGGACAGCTTGGCCTCTATTCCTGCTGCTGCTCTCTGCAGCTCTGGGACTTGCCTTTGCCAGCCTGCAAGGGATCTTTTCTCAGGCTAAACTGAACAATGCCTCAGCCTACTCCTGGCTACACTTGGGCTTGAGCCAATGCTTGTGAGCCTGGGTTCTGAAACAGAGTCACAAAGGGAAAAAAAATGACACGAAGAAACATCACATGAATTAACATAAAATCAAGAAAATTAATAAATTAACAACAAAATAAAATACAATTCATTGTGTTCTGTGTCCTTGACATTGATTTTGGAACTGAAAACCCTCTGTCCTTTCAGGCAAACTGTCTCTTAGATATTGGACTGGCGGACAGGAGAGAAGACAAGAGGAGAGGAGAGGAGAGCAGAGGAGAGGAGAGGAGAGGAGAGGAGAGGAGAGGAGAGGAGAGGAGAGGAGAGGGGAGGAGAGGAGAGGAGAGCAGTTCTGCTCTGTCAGGCCTGCAGTTCTGCGTGACAAGCCCTGAGCGAGCCCTGAGGCCTCCATACATGATACTACAGGCAGTATTGCTACTGGAAGGAAGGCTGCACTGGCAACAAATCCACACTGTCTTTTTGCAAAAAAGGGACTCTATTAGGTTGCTTACTCCCCTATTTTGTAGGTACAGGGACTGCTTTGGAGCCAGCACCCCAAAGGCTTCCTCCAAAGGGCTGCACATATGCGGCTGTGTCACCCCCATGTCACAATGCCAGCACCCGGCAACGCAGTGGTCACCAGGCCCCACGCAGGATCCAGAGGAGCAGCCTCCCGTGTCCACTGCCAGAGCTGGCCCGGGGGCAGCCCCAGCACATCTGACAGGAAGCACTTGAGGAGCTGCTGGAATCACAGGCCAGGGGCTGAGGGAAGAAAACCTTGCATGAGGCTGCTGGAGGTTCTCTGCTGCAAGACAATCTGCTGGCAGGGCCACCTTCCAAGCTCGGCTCATGGATGCAAATCCTTTTCAACTGGATAGCAGTGGCAAGACCAAGGCAATTCCTTCTTGAGGAGCACTGCACAGCTCACCATCCTCATCTCCTACAGAGCAACGCTCAGGAGCCGTAAGAGATAGGATGTCGAGGGCTTGCAAGGGCTTGCAAGGGCTTGCAGTGCTTTGGAACACCCACTGGTGTCCTACACAGGGACAGCAAGGATTCTTGCCCACAAGGTCTATTAGCTCAGAGGCACTTGGGCACTCTGGCAAGTCCGCGACATAGCTCCAGCTCAAGGGAGGATAGGGCTTGGGCAGCTCCTGGGAAGCATGAGCAGCCTGTGGGACAAGGAGCCAGGTCTGGCTCACATGCTCAGGGAACAGCCCATGGCCAGCACTGGGCTCAGCAAGGAACTTTTTCCCCCGGGGCACATTGGCACTGGTCCCCGGCGGTTTTTTTGCCTTCCTCTGCACTTCTCAGCACCGCCCCTTGCCACCATTTCTTTGGGCCATTTGGCCTGGGAGCCGGCTGCTCATGCTCCACCATGCTGGCAGCCGCAGCTGCCACTTCTCAGCTCTCCCTGCAGCTAACACAAGCGCCTGGCAGGGACCAGAGCGCTTCTCATGCATCCCTGCCCAAGAAGCACAGCAACCAAACAAGTTGTGGAAGGCAAAAAGTCTGCTCGTCATCGCTACATGTCACGCTTTGGAAGAGATGCCACGGTACCACTCACCTCTTCTTCCTCTTCTGCCTCTTCTTCTTCTTCTTCTTCTTCCTCCTCTTTTGTGCATGGTCAGTCCCACAACTCCTTGTCAAGGTTCTCCCTCTGCAGGAACCGCGGACAGCTTGGCCTCTATTCCTGCTGCTGCTCTCTGCAGCTCTGGGACTTGCCTTTGCCAGCCTGCAAGGGATCTTTTCTCAGGCTAAACTGAACAATGCCTCAGCCTACTCCTGGCTACACTTGGGCTTGAGCTAATGCTTGTGAGCCTGGGTTCTGAAACAGAGTCACAAAGGGAAAAAAAATGACACGAAGAAACATCACATGAATTAACATAAAATCAAGAAAATTAAGAAATTAACAACAAAATAAAATAAAATTCATTGTGTTCTGTGTCCTTGACATTGATTTTGGAACTGAAAACCCTCTGTCCTTTCAGGCAAACAGTCTCTTAGATATTGGACTGGCGGACAGGAGAGGAGAGGAGAGGAGAGGAGAGGAGAGGAGAGGAGAAGAGAGGAGAGGAGAGGAGAGGAGAGCAGTTCTGCTCTGTCAGGCCTGCAGTTCTGCGTGACAAGCCCTGAGCGAGCCCTGAGGCCTCCATACATGATACTACAGGCAGTATTGCTACTGGAAGGAAGGCTGCACTGGCAACAAATCCACACTGTCTTTTTGCAAAAAAGGGACTCTATTAGGTTGCTTACTCCCCTATTTTGTAGGTACAGGGACTGATTTGGAGCCAGCACCCCAAAGGCTTCCTCCAAAGGGCTGCACATATGCGGCTGTGTCACCCCCATGTCACAATGCCAGCACCCGGCAACGCAGTGGTCACGAGGCCCCACGCAGGATCCAGAGGAGCAGCCTCCCGTGTCCACTACCAGAGCTGGCCCGGGGGCAGCCCCAGCACATCTGACAGGAAGCACTTGAGGAGCTGCTGGAATCACAGGCCAGGGGCTGAGGGAAGAAAACCTTGCATGAGGCTGCTGGAGGTTCTCCGCTGCAAGACAATCTGCTGGCAGAGCCACCTTCCAAGCTCGGCTCATGGATGCAAATCCTTTTCAACTGGATAGCAGTGGCAAGACCAAGGCAATTCCTTCTTGAGGAGCACTGCACAGCTCACCATCCTCATCTCCTACAGAGCAACGCTCAGGAGCCGTAAGAGATAGGATGTCGAGGGCTTGCAAGGGCTTGCAGGGGCTTGCAGTGCTTTGGAACACCCCCTGGTGTCCTACACAGGGACAGCAAGGATTCTTGCCCACAAGGTCTATCAGCTCAGAGGCACTTGGGCACTCTGGCAAGTCCGCGACATAGCTCCAGCTCAAGGGAGGATAGGGCTTGGGCAGCTCCTGGGAAGCATGAGCAGCCTGTGGGACAAGGAGCCAGGTCTGGCTCACATGCTCAGGGAACAGCCCATGGCCAGCACTGGGCTCAGCAAGGAACTTTTTCCCCCGGGGCACATTGGCACTGGTCCCCGGCGGTTTTTTGCCTTCCTCTGCAGTTCTCAGCACCGCCCCTTGCCACCATTTCTTTGGGCCATTTGGCCTGGGAGCCGGCTGCTCATGCTCCACCATGCTGGCAGCCGCAGCTGCCACTTCTCAGCTCTCCCTGCAGCTAACACAAGCGCCTGGCAGGGACCAGAGCGCTTCTCATGCATCCCTGCCCAAGAAGCACAGCAGCCAAACAAGTTGTGCAAGGCAAAAAGTCTGCTCGTCATCGCTACATGTCACGCTTTGGAAGAGATGCCACGGTACCACTCACCCCTTCTTCCTCTTCTTCCTCTTCTTCTTCTTCTTCTTCTTCTTCTTCTTCTTCCTCCTCTTTTGTGCATGGTCAGTCCCACAACTCCTTGTCAAGGTTCTCCCTCTGCAGGCACCGCGCACAGCTTGGCCTCTATTCCTGCTGCTGCTCTCTGCAGCTCTGGGACTTGCCTTTGCCAGCCTGCAAGGGATCTTTTCTCAGGCTAAACTGAAGAATGCCTCAGCCTACTCCTGGCTACACTTGGGCTTGAGCTAATGCTTGTGAGCCTGGGTTCTGAAACAGAGTCACAAAGGGAAAAAAAATGACACGAAGAAACATCACATGAATTAACATAAAATCAAGAAAATTAATAAATTAACAACAAAATAAAATACAATTCATTGTGTTCTGTGTCCTTGAAATTGATTTTGGAACTGAAAACCCTCTGTCCTTTCAGGCAAACAGTCTCTTAGATATTGGACTGGCGGATAGGAGAGAAGAGGAGAGGAGAAGAGAGGAGAGGAGAGGAGAGGAGAGGAGAGGAGAAGAGAGGAGAGGAGAGGAGAGGAGAGCAGTTCTGCTCTGTCAGGCCTGCAGTTCTGCGTGACAAGCCCTGAGCGAGCCCTGAGGCCTCCATACATGATACTACAGGCAGTATTGCTACTGGAAGGAAGGCTGCACTGGCAACAAATCCACACTGTCTTTTTGCAAAAAAGGGACTCTATTAGGTTGCTTACTCCCCTATTTTGTAGCTACAGGGACTGATTTGGAGCCAGCACCCCAAAGGCTTCCTCCAAAGGGCTGCACATATGCGGCTGTGTCACCCCCATGTCACAATGCCAGCACCCGGCAACGCAGTGGTCACCAGGCCCCACGCAGGATCCAGAGGAGCAGCCTCCCGTGTCCACTGCCAGAGCTGGCCCGGGGGCAGCCCCAGCACATCTGACAGGAAGCACTTGAGGAGCTGCTGGAATCCCAGGCCAGGGGCTGAGGGAAGAAAACCTTGCATGAGGCTGCTGGAGGTTCTCCGCTGCAAGACAATCTGCTGGCAGGGCCACCTTCCAAGCTCGGCTCATGGATGCAAATCCTTTTCTGTGGGTTAGCGAGAGCTGTTGCCTGGGCCTGAGGCCTGTATGCTAATCGAGTGTTGCAATAGACATGAAACACAACATGCCCGGACAAGGCCCAGGAACAAAGAACTTGTGGTTATTCAGCAAACGCCTACGCCCTAGGAAAAAGAACAACACCTGACCACAGGTGGCGACTGATAGTCGCGGGAACATCACCTAATCAACAAACTTTGTTTAAGTAGTCTTGCTAGTCTTGCGCATGTGCTAGAGTGATTAGCCAATCAACTTAAGACATGCTTAACTTAGAACATATAAATGTATGTGTGTTAGTTCAATAAATCGGACATCTTGCTTGCATCAAGCTGCGTCCCCGTCTCTCAATCACGACAAATTGGTGACCCCGACGTGATCGCCGACGGTGAGACCGCCGAGGAACGACGAACCGCCTATCTGGTGGCAGGTCGCGAGTCCCGCAGGACGTTGAATGAGCTGCTGAAAGGAAGCAGGATAAGCCGGCCGGCTACTTAATCCCTCCGTCTGGAACGAGAGGTGAGCTGCGGGAAACTAAAAAAATGGGGAATCAAGCGTCTTCCCCTGAGAGAGACGTTTATGAACTTATGAAAGCGTTGGAAACTAAAGAAATGGGGAATCAAGCGTCTTCCCCTGAGAGAGACGTTTATGAGCTAATGAAAGCGTTGCTTAAAAAGCATGGGAAGAAGACCCTCTCAGGGCAGGATCTTAAGTTAATGCTCAAGTGGGTGCAGGTGAAAATCCCCACAGTAACTGCCCCTTCGATTTTTACACGTGAGCTTTGGGACGATGTGGGGGTTAAATTATGGGATGCGGCTACGGCGGGGGACGAAGAGTCGCAACGTATGCTCCCTAGATGGAGAACAGTTTTTGAGACTGTGAAAGCACAGGAGCAAATGCAACGGGGCTCCTGCGAGGAAGAATCAGCGCCTTCCCAGTTACCCTCTGCCTCTCCCGATGCTGCTAATGGGGTGAAGCCTTCTGCGCCACCATTAGCTTGCGCCGCAGGGTATCCCCCTGAAGGTGATCCCTTTGATCCGGGGCCTATCGACCCCGAGAAGGAGCCTGACTTATTTCCCCCTGACCCTCATGATGTTTGGAGAGAAATTAAGCGCCAGGCATTGAAGGAAGGGGAGCTGGAAGTAGCGAGAACTATAGTCGCCCCTGTAATATATCGGGGGCGGGGGGGGGCCCAATGGGAAGCACTCTCTTTCTCGGTTATCAAAGAGTTACGCCGTACTGTTACCGAGCACGGGCTATCCTCTCCCTATTTTGCGAGTCTTTTGTCTTCGGTATTTGACACATATGTTATGACCCCACACGATCTGAAGTCTCTTGCGCGGTTGCTGTTGACTCCGACTCAGTATACGATGTGGGAATCTCAATGGAGAACAGGATTGCAAACAATTTTGCTGGGGTATGCGGGGCATGCTAATGCTGCTTTAGCTGCGTTGACAATAGAACATCTTACAGGGATGGGACGGTTCTCAGACCCTGTCGCTCAAGCTAGGGATATCCCTCGAGAAGCTTTAGAAGCACTCCGAGAGGAAGCGAAAAGGGCTCTGCTGAAAGTTCCTGATTCAGGCAGACCCCAGAAAGCATTTACTACTATAACCCAAGAACCTCGTGAACCGTATATGCAGTTTATAGATAGATTAAAACAAGCCCTAGAAAGGCAGATTGATAATACGGAAGCCCGAGAAATTCTACTCCTTAAGTTAGCCATAGAAAATGCTAACGCTGACTGCAAAAAACTCTTAAGGTCTCTCCCGAATCAGAGCCGGGCCACCTTAAGAAAGATTGCCTCGCTACGAGTGCTTGGAGGCATTCCCAAATACCCGGGATCTGCCCTAAATGCCAGAAGGGACGGCATTATGCTAATCAATGCCGGTCTAAGTATGACTCTCAGGGACGACCGATACAGGGAAACCGGTCACAGAGCACGGGGCCGCGGCGCGTGCAGACACAAGTTCCGCGGATGGCCCCCCCGCGGGTGCAGGGTGGGGCGGGCAGCAGCGTTGCCGACCTCTGCCCAGCAACAGCAGGAAGTGCCGGCTTGGACCTGGCAACCTCCTGTGCAGTAACGCTACTTGATTCCTCAGTCCATCTGTTGCCCACGGGTATTGTCGGTCCTTTACCACCCGCAACGCAGGCATTGTTGTTAGGAAGGTCGTCTACGACGCTATCAGGACTTTTTGTATTACCTGGGGTAATAGATGCTGACAGTTCTCAAGAGATTAAAATCATGGCTTGGACTCCATTTCCTCCTTGTATTATACCAAAGGGAAGTCGGATTGCACAACTAGTTTTAATGCCCAAAGTTGATAATTCTCTGCCTAGTGACCAGTTATTGCCACAGAGGCAAGGAGCTTTTGGCTCCACAGGAGAACCGCAGATTTTATGGGTCCAATCTATCACGCAGAAACGCCCCACATGTCGATGTACTCTTATTCGTGGGAATCAACGGGTTGTACTGTGCGGAATTATTGACACGGGTGCGGATGTTACTGTCATTTCTCAAGCCAAATGGCCTCCGCAATGGCCCCTAGCAGATGTTTCCCAAGCGTTAGCTGGGATAGGGGGATATGGAGCTAGTCAACAGAGCTTAGAACTAATTCAGATACAGGATGCAAGCGGCCAGACAGCATCTGTCAAACCGTTTGTTTTACCTGTCCCCATGGTTTTGTGGGGGCGTGACGTGTTATCCCAATGGGGTATGTCTCTTCAAACTACCCAGACACATTTTTAGGTGGGGCCATTGAGGGGCGTGAGACCCTAAAATTAATCTGGAAAACTGAAACCCCTGTTTGGGTCGATCAATGGCCTCTACCTATAGAAAAACTTCACGCCCTCCAAGAACTAGTTGCAGAACAACTATCGAAGGGACATATTGTGTCTTCTAACAGCCCCTGGAATTCGCTGGTTTTTGTTATCAAAAAACACACTGGCAAGTGGCGCTTGCTCCATGACCTCCGGAAAATTAATGACGCTATGGAAAGCATGGGAGCCCTACAACCAGGACTTCCATCACCTACTATGATTCCTCGTGATTGGCATTTAACGGTCATTGACCTTAGAGATTGCTTTTTTAATATTCCCTTGCATCCAGATGATGCCCCTAAATTTGCCTTTTCTGTACCAAGCGTCAACATGCAAGCCCCATTACAAAGGTACCACTGGGTTGTGCTGCCACAAGGAATGAAAAACAGTCCCACAATATGTCAGTGGTATGTAGCTAAGATACTTAGTCCAATTAGAACCATGATGCGCCATGTCTTACTGTACCATTATATGGACGACATTCTAGTGGCAGCAGAACACCATGAAGTCATGAAGGAAGCCGTAGCCCTTGTCATGGTTGCCATTAAATCGGCAAACCTCTGTATTGCCCCAGAAAAAGTACAACGGACGCCACCGTGGAAGTACTTAGGGTGGCGCATACGAACTCAAACTGTTATTCCTCAGCCTTTACAAATAGCCACGGAGGTAAAAAACTTACATGATGTACAAAAACTGCTAGGAACAATCAATTGGGTCAGACCCTTGCTTGGCATTACTAATGCAGACCTAAGCCCATTATTTGAAATGCTCAAAGGAGGCTCAGATCTCTGTGCCCCACGGAACCTTAATCCTGAAGCTGTTAACGCCCTACAGAAAGTTGCCATGGCAATTACCAACAGACAAGCGCATCGATGGGCGCCTGAGTTACCTTTTCAACTCATCATTTTGAATCCTTCACGGCAACCTCATGCGCTGATCTTTCAGTGGGATAGCCAGAAACCGGACCCTTTGCTGATTATTGAATGGATTTTTTTACCCAACCAAGCCACAAAAACTATTTCGACACAGCATGAAATGTTTGCATCCCTTGTCGTCAAAGCTCGACAAAGACTGTTGACTTTAGCAGGAACAGACTTTACCCTTATCTGTCTACCAGTAACAGCTGTTTATTTGCAATGGCTATTACAACAATCGGACGCATTAGGGACAGCTCTAGTCAATTATACGGGCCAACTTACTTCGCATCCACCTTCTCATAAACTGTTACACGCTGATTTTCACCTTCTGCCGATGCCAAAAAGAAGCGATCAGCCTCTACAGGCCTTTACTGTTTTCACAGATGGATCGGGTAGAACTGACAAGTCCGTTATCCTTTGGTGGGACGATAAGTCTGGACATTGGGACTCTGATGTAGAAACTGTACAGGGCTCTCCTCAAATAGCAGAATTGTCAGTCGTGGTTCGCGCCTTCCGGAAATGGTCTATCCCTCTCAATGTAATTACTGATTCTGCTTATGTTGCAGGAATTGTTCAACGAGCAGAAGCCTCAGTGCTCCGTGATGTTTCTCATGCAGTCTTGTTTACCTTGCTACAGGAGCTTGTCTTTCTCTTAGATTCTCGCCATCATTCCTATTTTATTATGCATATTAGATCCCATACCTCTTTACCTGGGTTTATGGCTGAGGGAAACCGACAGGCTGATATGCTTACGCTACCCGTGCAGGTATTACCCGATCGTGTAGTGCAAGCTCGACTTAGCCATTCCTTTTTTCATCAAAATGCTGGAGGTTTAAAACGACAATTTAACCTCACCATGCAGCAGGCAAAAAATATTGTTGCCGTGTGTCCTGATTGCCAAAGACATTCTCTTACATCCGTTGCCGGAGGAGTTAACCCAAGAGGGTTACAGAGTCTGCAGCTTTGGCAAACAGACGTTACGCATTTTCCTGAATTTGGTCGTTTGAAGTATATACATTCTTTTATCGACACCTTTTCGGGTGCATTGTTTGCCTCTTGTCATGCAGGAGAAAGAGCGCGAGATGTTCAAAGGCACCTGACGCGAGCCTTTGCCACTTTAGGAATACCCTCACAGATTAAAACTGACAATGGCCCTGCCTATGTCTCTTCATCAATAAATTCCTTTTTAAATTCTTGGGGAATCTCACACACCACCGGCATTCCTCACTCCCCCACAGGCCAATCCCTAATAGAGCGCTCGCACCAATCCCTCAAGTGTTTGTTACAAAAACAAAAAGGGGGAGTAGTAGGGACCGCTACTCCAGAAGAGCGATTACAGAAAGCCTTATATGTCTTTAATTTTTTGAATTGTTCTCTGTTGGACAGTAATCCTCCCATAGTTCGACATTTTAGTACAAACACCCTCTTGGAACCCAGAATCAAGCCACTGGTGCTAATTCGGGACCCTGAAACAGGTAAAGTAATGGGACCCTATCCCCTCGTTACATGGGGTAGAGGCTATGCTTGTGTCTCCACAGAAAGAGGCCCCCGTTGGATCCCAGCGAAAAATGTGAGGCCCTTTCGAGAGGCACTACAGCAGCAGCCCTCTGACAACATCTTGAATCCAGATTCTACGCCCGGTGAAGAGGACACCGCCCTCGAATGAACTCTGTTTTAGAAGCTACTAAATGGGAGCTTAAATGCCCCCAGTGTACAAATTGTTACCCATGGATCTGCAGGATTTGTGCTAACTGTGGTAAATCACAGTGGCTGAACCGCCACACGGTGGGACGTTGGTGTCGTGATTGTCTTGAAAAAGAGTGGCAAAAAGTAGATAATTTATCTGACCACTCCAGAAGTATCCACCAGTGAATTGCAGAGTTGCGAGAACAACTCCATAAGATAAAGGAAGTGGACGGGTTCGATGGGTGGCTAGCATCCTGGGGTATTACGGGGTGGATGAAAGATTTGCTTAAACAAGGGCTTTCTATCCTTCTAGTGATTTGTGTGTTGTTGATGGTAATTCCATGTATACTACAATGTTTGCAAAAATCAATAGGGAACCCTGAAAACCCCTAGTATGGAAATGTTAGTTAGAGAAGATGTTCATGAGTTAGTTGGTCATTGACCTTGGGATAGCCAAAATGTTTAATTAAAACAGAAAGGGGGAGATGTGGGTTAGCGAGAGCTGTTGCCTGGGCCTGAGGCCTGTATGCTAATCGAGTGTTGCAATAGACATGAAACACAACATGCCCGGACAAGGCCCAGGAACAAAGAACGTGTGGTTATCAGCAAACGCCTACGCCCTAGGACAAAGAACAACACCTGACCACAGGTGGCGACTGATAGTCGCGGGAACATCACCTAATCAACAAACTTTGTTTAAGTAGTCTTGCTAGTCTTGCGCATGTGCTAGAGTGATTAGCCAATCAACTTAAGACACGCTTAACTTAGAACGTATAAATGTATGTGTGTTAGTTCAATAAATCGGACATCTTGCTTGCATCAAGCTGCGTCCCCGTCTCTCAATCGCGACACTTTTCAACTGGATAGCAGTGGCAAGACCAAGGCAATTCCTTCTTGAGGAGCACTGCACAGCTCACCATCCTCATCTCCTACAGAGCAACGCTCAGGAGCCGTAAGAGATAGGATGTCGAGGGCTTGCAAGGGCTTGCAAGGGCTTGCAGTGCTTTGGAACACCCACTGGTGTCCTACACAGGGACAGCAAGGATTCTTGCCCACAAGGTCTATCAGCTCAGAGGCACTTGGGCACTCTGGCAAGTCCGCGACATAGCTCCAGCTCAAGGGAGGATAGGGCTTGGGCAGCTCCTGGCAAGCATGAGCAGCCTGTGGGACAAGGAGCCAGGTCTGGCTCACATGCTCAGGGAACAGCCCATGGCCAGCACTGGGCTCAGCAAGGAACTTTTTCCCCTGGGGCACATTGGCACTTGTCCCCGGCGGATTTTTGCCTTCCTCTGCAGTTCTCAGCACCGCCCCTTGCCACCATTTCTTTGGGCCATTTGGCCTGGGAACCGGTTGCTCATGCTCCACCATGCTGGCAGCCGCAGCTGCCACTTCTCAGCTCTCCCTGCAGCTAACACAAGCGCCTGGCAGGGACCAGAGCGCTTCTCATGCATCCCTGCCCAAGAAGCACAGCAGCTAAACAAGTTGTGCAAGGCAAAAAGTCTGCTCGTCATCGCTACATGTCACGCTTTGGAAGAGATGCCACGGTACCACTCACCTCTTTTTCCTCTTCTTCCTCTTCTTCTTCTTCTTCTTCTTCTTCTTCTTCTTCTTCCTCCTCTTTTGTGCATGGTCAGTCCCACAACTCCTTGTCAAGGTTCTCCCTCTGCAGGAACCGCGGACAGCTTGGCCTCTATTCCTGCTGCTGCTCTCTGCAGCTCTGGGACTTGCCTTTGCCAGCCTGCAAGGGATCTTTTCTCAGGCTAAACTGAAGAATGCCTCAGCCTACTCCTGGCTACACTTGGGCTTGAGCTAATGCTTGTGAGCCTGGGTTCTGAAACACAGTCACAAAGGGAAAAAAAATGACACGAAGAAACATAACATGAACTAACATAAAATCAAGAAAATTAATAAATTAACAACAAAATAAAAAAAAATTCATTGTGTTCTGTGTCCTTGAAATTGATTTTGGAACTGAAAACCCTCTGTCCTTTCAGGCAAACAGTCTCTTAGATATTGGACTGGCAGACAGGAGAGGAGAGGAGAAGAGAGGAGAGGAGAGGAGAGCAGAGGTGAGGAGAGCAGTTCTGCTCTGTCAGGCCTGCAGTTCTGCGTGACAAGCCCTGAGCGAGCCCTGAGGCCTCCATACATGATACTACAGGCAGTATTGCTACTGGAAGGAAGGCTGCACTGGCAACAAATCCACACTGTCTTTTTGCAAAAAAGGGACTCTATTAGGTTGCTTACTCCCCTATTTTGTAGCTACAGGGACTGATTCGGAGCCAGCACCCCAAAGGCTTCCTCCAAAGGGCTGCACATACGCGGCTGTGTCAGCCCCATGTCACAATGCCAGCACCCGGCAACGCAGTGGTCACCAGGCCCCACGCAGGATCCAGAGGAGCAGCCTCCCGTGTCCACTGCCAGAGCTGGCCCGGGGGCAGCCCCAGCACATCTGACAGGAAGCACTTGAGGAGCTGCTGGAATCACAGGCCAGGGGCTGAGGGAAGAAAACCTTGCATGAGGCTGCTGGAGGTTCTCCGCTGCAAGACAATCTGCTGGCAGGGCCACCTTCCAAGCTCGGCTCATGGATGCAAATCCTTTTCAACTGGATAGCAGTGGCAAGACCAAGGCAATTCCTTCTTGAGGAGCACTGTACAGCTCACCATCCTCATCTCCTACAGAGCAACGCTCAGGAGCCGTAAGAGATAGGATGTCGAGGGCTTGCAAGGGCTTGCAAGGGCTTGCAGTACTTTGGAACACCCACTGGTGTCCTACACAGGGACAGCAAGGATTCTTGCCCACAAGGTCTAGCAGCTCAGAGGCAGTTGGGCACTCTGGCAAGTCCGCGACATAGCTCCAGCTCAAGGGAGGATAGGGCTTGGGCAGCTCCTGGGAAGCATGAGCAGCCTGTGGGACAAGGAGCCAGGTCTGGCTCACATGCTCAGGGAACAGCCCATGGCCAGCACTGGGCTCAGCAAGGAACTTTTTCCCCCGGGGCACATCGGCACTGCTCCCCGGCGGTTTTTTGCCTTCCTCTGCAGTTCTCAGCACCGCCCCTTGCCACCATTTCTTTGGGCCATTTGGCCTGGGAGCCGGCTGCTCATGCTCCACCATGCTGGCAGCCGCAGCTGCCACTTCTCAGCTCTCCCTGCAGCTAACACAAGCGCCTGGCAGGGACCAGAGCGCTTCTCATGCATCCCTGCCCAAGAAGCACAGCAGCCAAACAAGTTGTGCAAGGCAAAAAGTCTGCTCGTCATCGCTACATGTCACGCTTTGGAAGAGATGCCACGGTACCACTCACCTCTTTTTCCTCTTCTTCCTCTTCTTCTTCTTCTTCTTCTTCTTCTTCTTCTTCTTCCTCCTCTTTTGTGCATGGTCAGTCCCACAACTCCTTGTCAAGGTTCTCCCTCTGCAGGAACCGCGGACAGCTTGGCCTCTATTCCTGCTGCTGCTCTCTGCAGCTCTGGGACTTGCCTTTGCCAGCCTGCAAGGGATCTTTTCTCAGGCTAAACTGAAGAATGCCTCAGCCTACTCCTGGCTACACTTGGGCTTGAGCTAATGCTTGTGAGCCTGGGTTCTGAAACAGAGTCACAAAGGGAAAAAAAATGACACGAAGAAACATCACATGAATTAACATAAAATCAAGAAAATTAATAAATTAACAACAAAATAAAATAAAATCCATTGTGTTCTTTGTCCTTGACATTGATTTTGGAACTGAAAACCCTCTGTCCTTTCAGGCAAACAGTCTCTTAGATATTGGACTGGCGGACAGGAGAGGAGAGGAGAGGAGAGGAGAGGAGAGGAGAGGAGAGGAGAGGAGAGCAGTTCTGCTCTGTCAGGCCTGCAGTTCTGCGTGGCAAGCCCTGAGCGAGCCCTGAGGCCTCCAGACATGATACTACAGGCAGTATTGCTACTGGAAGGAAGGCTGCACTGGCAACAAATCCACACTGTCTTTTTGCAAAAAAGGGACTCTATGAGGTTGCTTACTCCCCTATTTTGTAGGTACAGGGACTGATTTGGAGCCAGCACCCCAAAGGCTTCCTCCAAAGGGCTGCACATATGCGGCTGTGTCACCCCCATGTCACAATGCCAGCACCCGGCAACGCAGTGGTCACCAGGCCCCACGCAGGATCCAGAGAAGCAGCCTCCCGTGTCCACTGCCAGAGCTGGCCCGGGGGCAGCCCCAGCACATCTGACAGGAAGCACTTGAGGAGCTGCTGGAATCCCAGGCCAGGGGCTGAGGGAAGAAAACCTTGCATGAGGCTGCTGGAGGTTCTCCGCTGCAAGACAATCTGCTGGCAGGGCCACCTTCCAAGCTCGGCTCATGGATGCAAATCCTTTTCAACTGGATAGCAGTGGCAAGACCAAGGCAATTCCTTCTTGAGGAGCACTGCACAGCTCACCATCCGCATCTCCCACAGAGCAACGCTCAGGAGCCGTAAGAGATAGGATGTCGAGGGCTTGCAAGGGCTTGCAAGGGCTTGCAGTACTTTGGAACACCCACTGGTGTCCTACACAGGGACAGCAAGGATTCTTGCCCACAAGGTCTATCAGCTCAGAGGCACTTGGGCACTCTGGCAAGTCCGCGACATAGCTCCAGCTCAAGGGAGGATAGGGCTTGGGCAGCTCCTGGGAAGCATGAGCAGCCTGTGGGACAAGGAGCCAGGTCTGGCTCACATGGTCAGGGAACAGCCCATGGCCAGCACTGGGCTCAGCAAGGAACTTTTTCCCCTGGGGCACATTGGCACTTGTCCCCGGCGGATTTTTGCCTTCCTCTGCAGTTCTCAGCACCGCCCCTTGCCACCATTTCTTTGGGCCATTTGGCCTGGGAGCCGGCTGCTCATGCTCCACCATGCTGGCAGCCGCAGCTGCCACTTCTCAGCTCTCCCTGCAGCTAACACAAGCGCCTGGCAGGGACCAGAGCGCTTCTCATGCATCCCTGCCCAAGAAGCACAGCAGCCAAACAAGTTGTGGAAGGCAAAAAGTCTGCTCGTCATCGCTACATGTCACGCTTTGGAAGAGATGCCACGGTACCACTCACCTCTTTTTCCTCTTCTTCCTCTTCTTCTTCTTCTTCTTCTTCTTCTTCTTCTTCTTCCTCCTCTTTTGTGCATGGTCAGTCCCACAACTCCTTGTCAAGGTTCTCCCTCTGCAGGAACCGCGGACAGCTTGGCCTCTATTCCTGCTGCTGCTCTCTGCAGCTCTGGGACTTGCCTTTGCCAGCCTGCAAGGGATCTTTTCTCAGGCTAAACTGAAGAATGCCTCAGCCTACTCCTGGCTACACTTGGGCTTGAGCTAATGCTTGTGAGCCTGGGTTCTGAAACACAGTCACAAAGGGAAAAAAAATGACACGAAGAAACATCACATGAATTAACATAAAATCAAGAAAATTAATAAATTAACAACAAAATAAAATAAAATCCATTGTGTTCTTTGTCCTTGACATTGATTTTGGAACTGAAAACCCTCTGTCCTTTCAGGCAAACAGTCTCTTAGATATTGGACTGGCGGACAGGAGAGGAGAGGAGAGGAGAAGAGAGGAGAGGAGAGGAGAGGAGAGGAGAGCAGTTCTGCTCTGTCAGGCCTGCAGTTCTGCGTGACAAGCCCTGAGCGAGCCCTGAGGCCTCCAGACATGATACTACAGGCAGTATTGCTACTGGAAGGAAGGCTGCACTGGCAACAAATCCACACTGTCTTTTTGCAAAAAAGGGACTCTATGAGGTTGCTTACTCCCCTATTTTGTAGCTACAGGGACTGCTTTGGAGCCAGCACCCCAAAGGCTTCCTCCAAAGGGCTGCACATATGCGGCTGTGTCACCCCCATGTCACAATGCCAGCACCCGGCAACGCAGTGGTCACCAGGCCCCACGCAGGATCCAGAGGAGCAGCCTCCCGTGTCCACTGCCAGAGCTGGCCCGGGGGCAGCCCCAGCACATCTCACAGGAAGCACTTGAGGAGCTGCTGGAATCACAGGCCAGGGGCTGAGGGAAGAAAACCTTGCATGAGGCTGCTGGAGGTTCTCCGCTGCAAGACAATCTGCTGGCAGGGCCACCTTCCAAGCTCGGCTCATGGATGCAAATCCTTTTCAACTGGATAGCAGTGGCAAGACCAAGGCAATTCCTTCTTGAGGAGCACTGCACAGCTCACCATCCTCATCTCCCACAGAGCAACGCTCAGGAGCCGTAAGAGATAGGATGTCGAGGGCTTGCAAGGGCTTGCAAGGGCTTGCAGTACTTTGGAACACCCACTGGTGTCCTACACAGGGACAGCAAGGATTCTTGCCCACAAGGTCTATCAGCTCAGAGGCACTTGGGCACTCTGGCAAGTCCGCGACATAGCTCCAGCTCAAGGGAGGATAGGGCTTGGGCAGCTCCTGGGAAGCATGAGCAGCCTGTGGGACAAGGAGCCAGGTCTGGCTCACATGCTCAGGGAACAGCCCATGGCCAGCACTGGGCTCAGCAAGGAACTTTTTCCCCCGGGGCACATCGGCACTGGTCCCCGGCGGTTTTTTGTCTTCCTCTGCAGTTCTCAGCACCGCCCCTTGCCCCCATTTCTTTGGGCCATTTGGCCTGGGAGCCGGCTGCTCATGCTCCACCATGCTGGCAGCCGCAGCTGCCACTTCTCAGCTCTCCCTGCAGGTAACACAAGCACCTGGCAGGGCCCAGAGCGCTTCTCATGCATCCCTGCCCAAGAAGCACAGCAGCCAAACAAGTTGTGCAAGGCAAAAAGTCTGCTCGTCATCGCTACATGTCAGGCTTTGGAAGAGATGCCACGGTACCACTCACCTCTTCTTCCTCTTCTTCCTCTTCTTCTTCTTCTTCTTCTTCTTCTTCTTCTTCTTCCTCCTCTTTTGTGCATGGTCAGTCCCACAACTCCTTGTCAAGGTTCTCCCTCTGCAGGAACCGCGGACAGCTTGGCCTCTATTCCTGCTGCTGCTCTCTGCAGCTCTGGGACTTGCCTTTGCCAGCCTGCAAGGGATCTTTTCTCAGGCTAAACTGAAGAATGCCTCAGCCTACTCCTGGCTACACTTGGGCTTGAGCTAATGCTTGTGAGCCTGGCTTCTGAAACAGAGTCACAAAGGGAAAAAAAATGACACGAAGAAACATCACATGAATTAACATAAAATCAAGAAAATTAATAAATTAACAACAAAATAAAATAAAATTCATTGTGTTCTGTGTCCTTGACATTGATTTTGGAACTGAAAACCCTCTGTCCTTTCAGGCAAACAGTCTCTTAGATATTGGACTGGCGGACAGGAGAGGAGAGGAGAAGAGAGGAGAGGAGAGGAGAGGAGAGGAGAGCATTTCTGCTCTGTCAGGCCTGCAGTTCTGCGTGACAAGCCCTGAGCGAGCCCTGAGGCCTCCATACATGATACTACAGGCAGTATTGCTACTGGAAGGAAGGCTGCACTGGCAACAAATCCACACTGTCTTTTTGCAAAAAAGGGACTCTATTAGGTTGCTTACTCCCCTATTTTGTAGCTACAGGGACTGCTTTGGAGCCAGCACCCCAAAGGCTTCCTCCAAAGGGCTGCACATATGCGGCTGTGTCACCCCCATGTCACAATGCCAGCACCCGGCAACGCAGTGGTCACCAGGCCCCACGCAGGATCCAGAGGAGCAGCCTCCCGTGTCCACTGCCAGAGCTGGCCCGGGGGCAGCCCCAGCACATCTGACAGGAAGCACTTGAGGAGCTGCTGGAATCACAGGCCAGGGGCTGAGGGAAGAAAACCTTGCATGAGGCTGCTGGAGGTTCTCCGCTGCAAGACAATCTGCTGGCAGGGCCACCTTCCAAGCTCGGCTCATGGATGCAAATCCTTTTCAACTGGATAGCAGTGGCAAGACCAAGGCAATTCCTTCTTGAGGAGCACTGCACAGCTCACCATCCTCATCTCCTACACAGCAACGCTCAGGAGCCGTAAGAGATAGGATGTCGAGGGCTTGCAAGGGCTTGCAAGGGCTTGCAGTACTTTGGAACACCCACTGGTGTCCTACACAGGGACAGCAAGGATTCTTGCCCACAAGGTCTATCAGCTCAGAGGCACTTGGGCACTCTGGCAAGTCCGCGACATAGCTCCAGCTCAAGGGAGGATAGGGCTTGGGCAGCTCCTGGCAAGCATGAGCAGCCTGTGGGACAAGGAGCCAGGTCTGGCTCACATGCTCAGGGAACAGCCCATGGCCAGCACTGGGCTCAGCAAGGAACTTTTTCCCCCGGGGCACATCGGAACTGGTCCCCGGCGGATTTTTGCCTTCCTCTGCAGTTCTCAGCACCGCCCCTTGCCACCATTTCTTTGGGCCATTTGGCCTGGGAGCCGGCTGCTCATGCTCCACCATGCTGGCAGCCGCAGCTGCCACTTCTCAGCTCTCCCTGCAGCTAACACAAGCGCCTGGCAGGGACCAGAGCGCTTCTCATGCATCCCTGCCCAAGAAGCACAGCAGCCAAACAAGTTGTGCAAGGCAAAAAGTCTGCTCGTCATCACTACATGTCACGCTTTGGAAGAGATGCCACGGTACCACTCACCTCTTTTTCCTCTTCTTCCTCTTCTTCTTCTTCTTCTTCTTCTTCTTCTTCTTCTTCCTCCTCTTGTGCATGGTCAGTCCCACAACTCCTTGTCAAGGTTCTCCCTCTGCAGGAACCGCGGACAGCTTGGCCTCTATTCCTGCTGCTGCTCTCTGCAGCTCTGGGACTTGCCTTTGCCAGCCTGCAAGGGATCTTTTCTCAGGCTAAACTGAAGAATGCCTCAGCCTACTCCTGGCTACACTTGGGCTTGAGCTAATGCTTGTGAGCCTGGGTTCTGAAACAGAGTCACAAAGGGAAAAAAAATGACACGAAGAAACATAACATGAACTAACATAAAATCAAGAAAATTAATAAATTAACAACAAAATAAAAAAAAATTAATTGTGTTCTGTGTCCTTGACATTGATTTTGGAACTGAAAACCCTCTGTCCTTTCAGGCAAACAGTCTCTTAGATATTGGACTGGCAGACAGGAGAGGAGAGGAGAAGAGAGGAGAGGAGAGGAGAGGAGAGGAGAGCAGTTCTGCTCTGTCAGGCCTGCAGTTCTGCGTGACAAGCCCTGAGCGAGCCCTGAGGCCTCCATACATGATACTACAGGCAGTATTGCTACTGGAAGGAAGGCTGCACTGGCAACAAATCCACACTGTCTTTTTGCAAAAAAGGGACTCTATGAGGTTGCTTACTCCCCTATTTTGTAGGTACAGGGACTGATTTGGAGCCAGCACCCCAAAGGCTTCCTCCAAAGGGCTGCACATATGCGGCTGTGTCACCCCCATGTCACAATGCCAGCACCCGGCAACGCAGTGGTCACCAGGCCCCACGCAGGATCCAGAGGAGCAGCCTCCCGTGTCCACTGCCAGAGCTGGCCCGGGGGCAGCCCCAGCACATCTCACAGGAAGCACTTGAGGAGCTGCTGGAATCACAGGCCAGGGGCTGAGGGAAGAAAACCTTGCATGAGGCTGCTAGAGGTTCTCCGCTGCAAGACAATCTGCTGGCAGGGCCACCTTCCAAGCTCGGCTCATGGATGCAAATCCTTTTCAACTGGATAGCAGTGGCAAGACCAAGGCAATTCCTTCTTGAGGAGCACTGCACAGCTCACCATCCTCATCTCCTACAGAGCAACGCTCAAGAGCCGTAAGAGATAGGATGTCGAGGGTTTGCAAGGGCTTGCAAGGGCTTGCAGTACTTTGGAACACCCACTGGTGTCCTACACAGGGACAGCAAGGATTCTTGCCCACAAGCTCCATCAGCTCAGAGGCACTTGGGCACTCTGGCAAGTCCGCGACATAGCTCCAGCTCAAGGGAGGATAGGGCTTGGGCAGCTCCTGGCAAGCATGAGCAGCCTGTGGGACAAGGAGCCAGGTCTGGCTCACATGCTCAGGGAACAGCCCATGGCCAGCACTGGGCTCAGCAAGGAACTTTTTCCCCCGGGGCACATTGGCACTGGTCCCCGGCGGTTTTTTGCCTTCCTCTGCACTTCTCAGCACCGCCCCTTGCCACCATTTCTTTGGGCCATTTGGCCTGGGAGCCGGCTGCTCATGCTCCACCATGCTGCCAGCCGCAGCTGCCACTTCTCAGCTCTCCCTGCAGCTAACACAAGCGCCTGGCAGGGACCAGAGCGCTTCTCATGCATCCCTGCCCATGAAGCACAGCAGCCAAACAAGTTGTGGAAGGCAAAAAGTCTGCTCGTCATCGCTACATGTCACGCTTTGGAAGAGATGCCATGGTACCACTCACCTCTTTTTCCTCTTCTTCCTCTTCTTCTTCTTCTTCTTCTTCTTCTTCTTCTTCTTCTTCCTCCTCTTTTGTGCATGGTCAGTCCCAGAACTCCTTGTCAAGGTTCTCCCTCTGCAGGAACCGCGGACAGCTTGGCCTCTATTCCTGCTGCTGCTCTCTGCAGCTCTGGGACTTGCCTTTGCCAGCCTGCAAGGGATCTTTTCTCAGGCTAAACTGAAGAATGCCTCAGCCTACTCCTGGCTACGCTTGGGCTTGAGCTAATGCTTGTGAGCCTGGGTTCTGAAACAGAGTCACAAAGGGAAAAAAAATGACACGAAGAAACATAACATGAATTAACATAAAATCAAGAAAATTAATAAATTAACAACAAAATAAAATAAAATCCATTGTGTTCTGTGTCCTTGACGTTGATTTTGGAACTGAAAACCCTCTGTCCTTTCAGGCAAACAGTCTCTTAGATATTGGACTGGCGGACAGGAGAGGAGAGGAGAAGAGAGGAGAGGAGAGGAGAGGAGAGGAGAGGAGAGGAGAGGAGAGGAGAGTAGTTCTGCTCTGTCAGGCCTGCAGTTCTGCGTGACAAGCCCTGAGCGAGCCCTGAGGCCTCCATACATGATACTACAGACAGTATTGCTACTGGAAGGAAGGCTGCACTGGCAACAAATCCACACTGTCTTTTTGCAAAAAAGGGACTCTATTAGGTTGCTTACTCCACTATTTTGTAGCTACAGGGACTGATTTGGAGCCAGCACCCCAAAGGCTTCCTCCAAAGGGCTGCACATATGCGGCTCTGTCACCCCCATGTCACAATGCCAGCACCCGGCAACGCAGTGGTCACCAGGCCCCACACAGGATCCAGAGGAGCAGCCTCCCGTGTCCACTGCCAGAGCTGGCCCGGGGGCAGCCCCAGCACATCTCACAGGAAGCACTTGAGGAGCTGCTGGAATCACAGGCCAGGGGCTGAGGGAAGAAAACCTTGCATGAGGCTGCTGGAGGTTCTCCGCTGCAAGACAATCTGCTGGCAGGGCCACCTTCCAAGCTCGGCTCATGGATGCAAATCCTTTTCAACTGGATAGCAGTGGCAAGACCAAGGCAATTCCTTCTTGAGGAGCACTGCACAGCTCACCATCCTCATCTCCTACAGAGCAACGCTCAGGAGCCGTAAGAGATAGGATGTCGAGGGCTTGCAAGGGCTTGCAAGGGCTTGCAGTACTTTGGAACACCCACTGGTGTCCTACACAGGGACAGCAAGGATTCTTGCCCACAAGGTCTATCAGCTCAGAGGCACTTGGGCACTCTGGCAAGTCCGCGACATAGCTCCAGCTCAAGGGAGGATAGGGCTTGGGCAGCTCCTGGGAAGCATGAGCAGCCTGTGGGACAAGGAGCCAGGTCTGGCTCACATGCTCAGGGAACAGCCCATGGCCAGCACTGGGCTCAGCAAGGAACTTTTTCCCCCGGGGCACATCGGCACTGGTCCCCGGCGGTTTTTTGCCTTCCTCTGCAGTTCTCAGCACCGCCCCTTGCCACCATTTCTTTGGGCCATTTGGCCTGGGAGCCGGCTGGTCATGCTCCACCATGCTGGCAGCCGCAGCTGCCACTTCTCAGCTCTCCCTGCAGCTAACACAAGCGCCTGGCAGGGACCAGAGCGCTTCTCATGCATCCCTGCCCAAGAAGCACAGCAGCCAAACAAGTTGTGGAAGGCAAAAAGTCTGCTCGTCATCGCTACATGTCACGCTTTGGAAGAGATGCCACGGTACCACTCACCTCTTCTTCCTCTTCTTCTTCCTCTTCTTCTTCTTCTTCTTCTTCTTCCTCCTCTTTTGTGCATGGTCAGTCCCACAACTCCTTGTCAAGGTTCTCCCTCTGCAGGAACCGCGGACAGCTTGGCCTCTATTCCTGCTGCTGCTCTCTGCAGCTCTGGGACTTGCCTTTGCCAGCCTGCAAGGGATCTTTTCTCAGGCTAAACTGAAGAATGCCTCAGCCTACTCCTGGCTACACTTGGGCTTGAGCTAATGCTTGTGAGCCTGGGTTCTGAAACAGAGTCACAAAGGGAAAAAAAATGACACGAAGAAACATAACACGAATTAACATAAAATCAAGAAAATTAATAAATTAACAACAAAATAAAATAAAATTCATTGTGTTCTGTGTCCTTGAAATTGATTTTGGAACTGAAAACCCTCTGTCCTTTCAGGCAAACAGTCTCTTAGATATTGGACTGGCGGACAGGAGAGGAGAGGAGAAGAGAGGAGAGGAGAGGAGAGGAGAGCAGTTCTGCTCTGTCAGGCCTGCAGTTCTGCGTGACAAGCCCTGAGCGAGCCCTGAGGCCTCCATACATGATACTACAGGCAGTATTGCTACTGGAAGGAAGGCTGCACTGGCAACAAATCCACACTGTCTTTTTGCAAAAAAGGGACTCTATTAGGTTGCTTACTCCCCTATTTTGTAGCTACAGGGACTGATTTGGAGCCAGCACCCCAAAGGCTTCCTCCAAAGGGCTGCACATATGCGGCTGTGTCACCCCCATGTCACAATGCCAGCACCCGGCAACGCAGTGGTCACCAGGCCCCACGCAGGATCCAGAGGAGCAGCCTCCCGTGTCCACTGCCAGAGCTGGCCCGGGGGCAGCCCCAGCACATCTGACAGGAAGCACTTGAGGAGCTGCTGGAATCACAGGCCAGGGGCTGAGGGAAGAAAACCTTGCATGAGGCTGCTGGAGGTTCTCCGCTGCAAGACAATCTGCTGGCAGGGCCACCTTCCAAGCTCGGCTCATGGATGCAAATCCTTTTCAACTGGATAGCAGTGGCAAGACCAAGGCAATTCCTTCTTGAGGAGCACTGCACAGCTCACCATCCTCATCTCCTACAGAGCAACGCTCAGGAGCTGTAAGAGATAGGATGTCGAGGGCTTGCAAGGGCTTGCAAGGGCTTGCAGTACTTTGGAACACCCACTGGTGTCCTACACAGGGACAGCAAGGATTCTTGCCCACAAGGTCTATCAGCTCAGAGGCACTTGGGCACTCTGGCAAGTCCGCGACATAGCTCCAGCTCAAGGGAGGATAGGGCTTGGGCAGCTCCTGGGAAGCATGAGCAGCCTGTGGGACAAGGAGCCAGGTCTGGCTCACATGCTCAGGGAACAGCCCATGGCCAGCACTGGGCTCAGCAAGGAACTTTTTCCCCCGGGGCACATCGGCACTGGTCCCCGGCGGTTTTTTGCCTTCCTCTGCAGTTCTCAGCACCGCCCCTTGCCACCATTTCTTTGGGCCATTTGGCCTGGGAGCCGGCTGCTCATGCTCCACCATGCTGGCAGCCGCAGCTGCCACTTCTCAGCTCTCCCTGCAGCTAACACAAGCGCCTGGCAGGGACCAGAGCGCTTCTCATGCATCCCTGCCCAAGAAGCACAGCAGCCAAACAAGTTGTGCAAGGCAAAAAGTCTGCTCGTCATCGCTACATGTCACGCTTTGGAAGAGATGCCACGGTACCACTCACCTCTTCTTCCTCTTCTTCCTCTTCTTCTTCTTCTTCTTCTTCTTCTTCTTCTTCTTCTTCTTCTTCTTCCTCCTCTTGTGCATGGTCAGTCCCACAACTCCTTGTCAAGGTTCTCCCTCTGCAGGAACCGCGGACAGCTTGGCCTCTATTCCTGCTGCTGCTCTCTGCAGCTCTGGGACTTGCCTTTGCCAGCCTGCAAGGGATCTTTTCTCAGGCTAAACTGAAGAATGCCTCAGCCTACTCCTGGCTACACTTGGGCTTGAGCTAATGCTTGTGAGCCTGGCTTCTGAAACAGAGTCACAAAGGGAAAAAAAATGACACGAAGAAACATAACATGAATTAACATAAAATCAAGAAAATTAATAAATTAACAACAAAATAAAATAAAATCCATTGTGTTCTGTGTCCTTGACATTGATTTTGGAACTGAAAACCCTCTGTCCTTTCAGGCAAACAGTCTCTTAGATATTGGACTGGCGGACAGGAGAGGAGAGGAGAAGAGAGGAGAGGAGAGGAGAGGAGAGGAGAGGAGAGGAGAGGAGAGGAGAGCAGTTCTGCTCTGTCAGGCCTGCAGTTCTGTGTGACAAGCCCTGAGCGAGCCCTGAGGCCTCCATACATGATACTACAGGCAGTATTGCTACTGGAAGGAAGGCTGCACTGGCAACAAATCCACACTGTCTTTTTGCAAAAAAGGGACTCTATTAGGTTGCTTACTCCCCTATTTTGTAGCTACAGGGACTGATTTGGAGCCAGCACCCCAAAGGCTTCCTCCAAAGGGCTGCACATATGCGGCTGTGTCAGCCCCATGTCGCAATGCCAGCACCCGGCAACGCAGTGGTCACCAGGCCCCACGCAGGATCGAGAGGAGCAGCCTCCCGTCTCCACTGCCAGAGCTGGCCCGGGGGCAGCCCCAGCACATCTGACAGGAAGCACTTGAGGAGCTGCTGGAATCACAGGCCAGGGGCTGAGGGAAGAAAACCTTGCATGAGGCTGCTGGAGGTTCTCCGCTGCAAGACAATCTGCTGGCAGGGCCACCTTCCAAGCTCGGCTCATGGATGCAAATCCTTTTCAACTGGATAGCAGTGGCAAGACCAAGGCAATTCCTTCTTGAGGAGCACTGCACAGCTCACCATCCTCATCTCCTACACAGCAACGCTCAGGAGCCGTAAGAGATCGGACGTCGAGGGCTTGCAAGGGCTTGCAAGGGCTTGCAGTGCTTTGGAACACCCCCTGGTGTCCTACACAGGGACAGCAAGGATTCTTGCCCACAAGGTCTAGCAGCTCAGAGGCACTTGGGCACTCTGGCAAGTCCGCCAGATAGCTCCAGCTCAAGGGAGGATAGGGCTTGGGCAGCTCCTGGGAAGCGTGAGCAGCCTGTGGGACAAGGAGCCAGGTCTGGCTCACATGCTCAGGGAACAGCCCATGGCCAGCACTGGGCTCAGCAAGGAACTTTTTCCCCCGGGGCACATTGGCACTGGTCCCCGGCGGTTTTTTGCCTTCCTCTGCAGTTCTCAGCACCGCCCCTTGCCACCATTTCTTTGGGCCATTTGGCCTGGGAGCCGGCTGCTCATGCTCCACCATTCTGGCAGCCGCAGCTGCCACTTCTCAGCTCTCTCTGCAGGTAACACAAGCGCCTGGCAGGGACCAGAGCGCTTCTCATGCATCCCTGCCCAAGAAGCACAGCAGCCAAACAAGTTGTGCAAGGCAAAAAGTCTGCTCGTCATCGCTACATGTCACGCTTTGGAAGAGATGCCACGGTACCACTCACCCCTTCTTCCTCTTCTTCCTCTTCTTCTTCTTCTTCTTCTTCTTCTTCTTCTTATTCTTATTCTTGCTCCTCTTTTGTGCATGGTCAGTCCCACAAGTCCTTGTCAAGGTTCTCCCTCTGCAGGAACCGCGGACAGCTTGGCCTCTATTCCTGCTGCTGCTCTCTGCAGCTCTGGGACTTGCCTTTGCCAGCCTGCAAGGGATCTTTTCTCAGGCTAAACTGAAGAATGCCTCAGCCTACTCCTGGCTACACTTGGGCTTGAGCTAATGCTTGTGAGCCTGGCTTCTGAAACAGAGTCACAAAGGGAAAAAAAATGACACGAAGAAACATAACATGAATTAACATAAAATCAAGAAAATTAATAAATTAACAACAAAATAAAATACAATTCATTGTGTTATGTGTCCTTGAAATTGATTTTGGAACTGAAAACCCTCTGTCCTTTCAGGCAAACAGTCTCTTAGATATTGGACTGGCGGACAGGAGAGAAGAGGAGAGGAGAGGAGAGGAGAGGAGAGGAGAGGAGAGGAGAGGAGAGGAGAGGAGAAGAGAGGAGAGGAGAGGAGAGGAGAGGAGAGCAGTTCTGCTCTGTCAGGCCTGCAGTTCTGCGTGACAAGCCCTGAGCGAGCCCTGAGGCCTCCATACATGAGACTACAGGCAGTATTGCTACTGGAAGTAAGGCTGCACTGGCAACAAATCCACACTGTCTTTTTGCAAAAAAGGGACTCTATTAGGTTGCTTACTCCCCTATTTTGTAGCTACAGGGACTGATTCGGAGCCAGCACCCCAAAGGCTTCCCTCAAAGGGCTGCACATACGCGGCTGTGTCACCCCCATGTCACAATGCCAGCACCCGGCAACGCAGTGGTCACCAGGCCCCACGCAGGATCCAGAGGAGCAGCCTCCCGTGTCCACTGCCAGAGCTGGCCCGGGGGCAGCCCCAGCACATCTGACAGGAAGCACTTGAGGAGCTGCTGGAATCACAGGCCAGGGGCTGAGGGAGGAAAACCTTGCATGAGGCTGCTGGAGGTTCTCCGCTGCAAGACAATCTGCTGGCAGGGCCACCTTCCAAGCTCGGCTCACGGATGCAAATCCTTTTCAACTGGATAGCAGTGGCAAGACCAAGGCAATTCCTTCTTGAGGAGCACTGCACAGCTCACCATCCTCATCTCCTACAGAGCAACGCTCAGGAGCCGTAAGAGATAGGACGTCGAGGGCTTGCAAGGGCTTGCAAGGGCTTGCAGTGCTTTGGAACACCCCCTGGTGTCCTACACAGGGACAGCAAGGATTCTTGCCCACAAGGTCTAGCAGCTCAGAGGCACTTGGGCACTCTGGCAAGTCCGCGACATAGCTCCAGCTCAAGGGAGGATAGGGCTTGGGCAGCTCCTGGGAAGCGTGAGCAGCCTGTGGGACAAGGAGCCATGTCTGGCTCACATGCTCAGGGAACAGCCCATGGCCAGCACTGGGCTCAGCAAGGAACTTTTTCCCCCGGGGCACATTGGCACTGGTCCCCGGCGGTTTTTTGCCTTCCTCTGCAGTTCTCAGCACCGCCCCTTGCCACCATTTCTTTGGGCTATTTGGCCTGGGAGCCGGCTGCTCATGCTCCACCGTGCTGGCAGCCGCAGCTGCCACTTCTCAGCTCTCCCTGCAGGTAACACAAGCGCCTGGCAGGGACCAGAGCGCTTCTCATGCATCCCTGCCCAAGAAGCACAGCAGCCAAACAAGTTGTGGAAGGCAAAAAGTCTGCTCGTCATCGCTACATGTCACGCTTTGGAAGAGATGCCACGGTACCACTCACCTCTTCTTCCTCTTCTTCCTCTTCTTCTTCTTCTTCTTCTTCTTCTTCCTCCTCTTTTGTGCATGGTCAGTCCCACAAGTCCTTGTCAAGGTTCTCCCTCTGCAGGAACCGCGGACAGCTTGGCCTCTATTCCTGCTGCTGCTCTCTGCAGCTCTGGGACTTGCCTTTGCCAGCCTGCAAGGGATCTTTTCTCAGGCTAAACTGAAGAATGCCTCAGCCTACTCCTGGCTACACTTGGGCTTGAGCTAATGCTTGTGAGCCTGGCTTCTGAAACAGAGTCACAAAGGGAAAAAAAATGACACGAAGAAACATCACATGAATTAACATAAAATCAAGAAAATTAATAAATTAACAACAAAATAAAATAAAATCCATTGTGTTCTGTGTCCTTGACATTGATTTTGGAACTGAAAACCCTCTGTCCTTTCAGGCAAACAGTCTCTTAGATATTGGACTGGCAGACAGGAGAGGAGAGGAGAAGAGAGGAGAGGAGAGGAGAGGAGAGGAGAGGAGAGGAGAGGAGAGCAGTTCTGCTCTGTCAGGCCTGCAGTTCTGCGTGACAAGCCCTGAGCGAGCCCTGAGGCCTCCATACATGATACTACAGGCAGTATTGCTACTGGAAGGAAGGCTGCACTGGCAACAAATCCACACTGTCTTTTTGCAAAAAAGGGACTCTATTAGGTTGCTTACTCCCCTATTTTGTAGGTACAGGGACTGATTTGGAGCCAGCACCCCAAAGGCTTCCTCCAAAGGGCTGCACATATGCGGCTGTGTCACCCCCATGTCACAATGCCAGCACCCGGCAACGCAGTGGTCACCAGGCCCCACGCAGGATCCAGAGGAGCAGCCTCCCGTGTCCACTGCCAGAGCTGGCCCGGGGGCAGCCCCAGCACATCTGACAGGAAGCACTTGAGGAGCTGCTGGAATCACAGGCCAGGGGCTGAGGGAAGAAAACCTTGCATGAGGCTGCTGGAGGTTCTCCGCTGCAAGACAATCTGCTGGCAGGGCCACCTTCCAAGCTCGGCTCATGGATGCAAATCCTTTTCAACTGGATAGCAGTGGCAAGACCAAGGCAATTCCTTCTTGAGGAGCACTGCACAGCTCACCATCCTCATCTCCTACAGAGCAACGCTCAGGAGCCGTAAGAGATAGGATGTCGAGGGCTTGCAAGGGCTTGCAGTGCTTTGGAACACCCACTGGTGTCCTACACAGGGACAGCAAGGATTCTTGCCCACAAGGTCTATCAGCTCAGAGGCACTTGGGCACTCTGGCAAGTCCGCCAGATAGCTCCAGCTCAAGGGAGGATAGGGCTTGGGCAGCTCCTGGGAAGCATGAGCAGCCTGTGGGACAAGGAGCCAGGTCTGGCTCACATGCTCAGGAAACAGCCCATGGCCAGCACTGGGCTCAGCAAGGAACTTTTTCCCCCGCGGCACATTGGCACTGGTCCCCGGCGGTTTTTTGCCTTCCTCTGCAGTTCTCAGCACTGCCCCTTGCCACCATTTCTTTGGGCCATTTGGCCTGGGAGCCGGCTGCTCATGCTCCACCATGCTGGCAGCCGCAGCTGCCACTTCTCAGCTCTCCCTGCAGGTAACACAAGCGCCTGGCAGGGACCAGAGCGCTTCTCATGCATCCCTGGCCAAGAAGCACAGCAGCCAAACAAGTTGTGGAAGGCAAAAAGTCTGCTCGTCATCGCTACATGTCACGCTTTGGAAGAGATGCCACGGTACCACTCACCTCTTCTTCCTCTTCTTCCTCTTCTTCTTCTTCTTCTTCTTCTTCTTCTTCTTCTTCTTCCTCCTCTTTTATGCATGGTCAGTCCCACAACTCCTTGTCAAGGTTCTCCCTCTGCAGGAACCGCGGACAGCTTGGCCTCTATTCCTGCTGCTGCTCTCTGCAGCTCTGGGACTTGCCTTTGCCAGCCTGCAAGGGATCTTTTCTCAGGCTAAACTGAAGAATGCCTCAGCCTACTCCTGGCTACACTTGGGCTTGAGCTAATGCTTGTGAGCCTGGGTTCTGAAACTGAGTCACAAAGGGAAAAAAAATGACACGAAGAAACATAACATGAATTAACATAAAATCAAGAAAATTAATAAATTAACAACAAAATAAAAACAATTCATTGCGTTATGTGTCCTTGAAATTGATTTTGGAACTGGAAACCCTCTGTCCTTTCAGGCAAACAGTCTCTTAGATATTGGACTGGCAGACAGGAGAGAAGAGGAGAGGAGAGGAGAGGAGTGGACAGGAGAGGAGAGGAGAGGAGAGGAGAGGAGAGGAGAGGAGTGGACAGGAGAGGAGAGGAGAGGAGAGGAGAGGAGAGGAGTGGAGAGGAGAGGAGAGGAGAGGAGAGGAGAGGAGAGGAGAGGAGAGGAGAGCAGTTCTGCTCTGTCAGGCCTGCAGTTCTGCGTGACAAGCCCTGAGCGAGCCCTGAGGCCTCCATACATGATACTACAGGCAGTATTGCTACTGGAAGGAAGGCTGCACTGGCAACAAATCCACACTGTCTTTTTGCAAAAAAGGGACTCTGTTAGGTTGCTTACTCCCCTATTTTGTAGGTACAGGGACTGATTTGGAGCCAGCACCCCAAAGGCTTCCTCCAAAGGGCTGCACATATGCGGCTGTGTCACCCCCATGTCACAATGCCAGCACCCGGCAATGCAGTGGTCACGAGGCCCCACGCAGGATCCAGAGAAGCAGCCTCCCGTGTCCACTGCCAGAGCTGGCCCGGGGGCAGCCCCAGCACATCTGACAGGAAGCACTTGAGGAGCTGCTGGAATCACAGGCCAGGGGCTGAGGGAAGAAAACCTTGCATGAGGCCGCTGGAGGTTCTCCGCTGGAAGGCAATCTGCTGGCAGGGCCACCTCCCAAGCTCGGCTCATGGATGCAAATCCTTTTCAACTGGATAGCAGTGGCAAGACCAAGGCAATTCCTTCTTGAGGAGCACTGCAGAGCTCACCATCCTCATCTCCTACAGAGCAACGCTCAGGAGCCGTAAGTGATAGGATGTTGAGGGCTTGCAAGGGCTTGCAAGGGCTTGCAGTGCTTTGGAACACCCACTGGTGTCCTACACAGGGACAGCAAGGATTCTTGCCCACAAGCTCCATCAGCTCAGAGGCACTTGGGCACTCTGGCAAGTCCGCGACATAGCTCCAGCTCAAGGGAGGATAGGGCTTGGGCAGCTCCTGGGAAGCATGAGCAGCCTGTGGGACAAGGAGCCAGGTCTGGCTCACATGCTCAGGGAACAGCCCATGGCCAGCACTGGGCTCAGCAAGGAACTTTTTCCCCCGGGGCACATTGGCACTGGTCCCCGGCGGTTTTTTGCCTTCCTCTGCACTTCTCAGCACCGCCCCTTGCCACCATTTCTTTGGGCCATTTGGCCTGGGAGCCGGCTGCTCATGCTCCACCATGCTGGCAGCCGCAGCTGCCACTTCTCAGCTCTCCCTGCAGGTAACACAAGCGCCTGGCAGGGACCAGAGCGCTTCTCATGCATCCCTGCCCAAGAAGCACAGCAGCCAAACAAGTTGTGGAAGGCAAAAAGTCTGCTCGTCATCGCTACATGTCACGCTTTGGAAGAGATGCCACGGTACCACTCACCTCTTCTTCTTCTTCTTCCTCTTCTTCTTCTTCTTCTTCTTCTTCTTCTTCTTCTTCTTCTTCTTCCTCCTCTTTTGTGCATGGTCAGTCCCACAACTCCTTGTCAAGGTTCTCCCTCTGCAGGAACCGCGGACAGCTTGGCCTCTATTCCTGCTGCTGCTCTCTGCAGCTCTGGGACTTGCCTTTGCCAGCCTGCAAGGGATCTTTTCTCAGGCTAAACTGAAGAATGCCTCAGCCTACTCCTGGCTACACTTGGGCTTGAGCTAATGCTTGTGAGCCTGGCTTCTGAAACAGAGTCACAAAGGGAAAAAAAATGACACGAAGAAACATAACATGAATTAACATAAAATCAAGAAAATTAATAAATTAACAACAAAATAAAATACAATTCGTTGTGTTCTGTGTCCTTGAAATTGATTTTGGAACTGAAAACCCTCTGTCCTTTTAGGCAAACAGTCTCTTAGATATTTATACTGGCGGACAGGAGAGAAGAGGAGAGGAGAGGAGAGGAGAGGAGAGGAGAGGAGAGGAGAGCAGTTCTGCTCTGTCAGGCCTGCAGTTCTGCGTGACAAGCCCTGAGCGAGCCCTGAGGCCTCCATACATGATACTACAGGCAGTATTGCTACTGGAAGTAAGGCTGCACTGGCAACAAATCCACACTGTCTTTTTGCAAAAAAGGGACTCTATGAGGTTGCTTACTCCCCTATTTTGTAGGTACAGGGACTGATTTGGAGCCAGCACCCCAAAGGCTTCCTCCAAAGGGCTGCACATATGCGGCTGTGTCACCCCCATGTCACAATGCCAGCACCCGGCAACGCAGTGGTCACCAGGCCCCACGCAGGATCCAGAGGAGCAGCCTCCCGTGTCCACTGCCAGAGCTGGCCCTGGGGCAGCCCCAGCACATCTGACAGGAAGCACTTGAGGAGCTGCTGGAATCACAGGCCAGGGGCTGAGGGAAGAAAACCTTGCATGAGGCTGCTGGAGGTACTCCACTGCAAGACAATCTGCTGGCAGGGCCACCTTCCAAGCTCGGCTCATGGATGGAAATCCTTTTCAACTGGATAGCAGTGGCAAGACCAAGGCAATTCCTTCTTGAGGAGCACTGCACAGCTCACCATCCTCATCTCCTACAGAGCAACGCTCAGGAGCCGTAAGAGATAGGATGTCGAGGGCTTGCAAGGGCTTGCAAGGGCTTGCAGTGCTTTGGAACACCCACTGGTGTCCTACACAGGGACAGCAAGGATTCTTGCCCACAAGGTCTATCAGCTCAGAGGCACTTGGGCACTCTGGCAAGTCCGCCAGATAGCTCCAGCTCAAGGGAGGATAGGGCTTGGGCAGCTCCTGGGAAGCATGAGCAGCCTGTGGGACAAGGAGCCAGGTCTGGCTCACATGCTCAGGGAACAGCCCATGGCCAGCACTGGGCTCAGCAAGGAACTTTTTCCCCCGGGGCACATTGGCACTGGTCCCCGGCGGTTTTTTGCCTTCCTCTGCAGTTCTCAGCACCGCCCCTTGCCACCATTTCTTTGGGCCATTTGGCCTGGGAGCCGGCTGCTCATGCTCCACCATGCTGGCAGCCGCAGCTGCCACTTCTCAGCTCTCCCTGCAGGTAACACAAGCGCCTGGCAGGGACCAGAGCGCTTCTCATGCATCCCTGCCCAAGAAGAACATCAGCCAAACAAGTTGTGGAAGGCAAAAAGTCTGCTCGTCATCGCTACATGTCACGCTTTGGAAGAGATGCCACGGTACCACTCACCTCTTCTTCCTCTTCTTCCTCTTCTTCCTCTTCTTCTTCTTCTTCTTCTTCTTCTTCTTCCTCTTCTTCTTCTTCCTCCCCTTTTGTGCATGGTCAGTCCCACAACTCCTTGTCAAGGTTCTCCCTCTGCAGGAACCGCGCACAGCTTGGCCTCTATTCCTGCTGCTGCTCTCTGCAGCTCTGGGACTTGCCTTTGCCAGCCTGCAAGGGATCTTTTCTCAGGCTAAACTGAAGAATGCCTCAGCCTACTCCTGGCTACACTTGGGCTTGAGCTAATGCTTGTGAGCCTGGCTTCTGAAACAGAGTCACAAAGGGAAAAAAAATGACACGAAGAAACATAACATGAATTAACATAAAATCAAGAAAATTACTAAATTAACAACAAAATAAAATAAAATTCATTGTGTTATGTGTCCTTGACACATAACACATTTTGGAACTGAAAACCCTCTGTCCTTTCAGGCAAACAGTCTCTTAGATATTGGACTGGTGGACAGGAGAGAAGAGAAGAGGAGAGGAGAGGAAAGGAGAGAAGAGGAGAGGAGAGGAGAGCAGTTCTGCTCTGTCAGGCCTGCAGTTCTGCGTGACAAGCCCTGAGCGAGCCCTGAGGCCTCCATACATGATACTACAGGCAGTATTGCTACTGGAAGGAAGGCTGCACTGGCAACAAATCCACACTGTCTTTTTGCAAAAAAGGGACTCTGTTAGGTTGCTTACTCCCCTATTTTGTAGGTACAGGGACTGATTTGGAGCCAGCACCCCAAAGGCTTCCTCCAAAGGGCTGCACATATGCGGCTGTGTCACCCCCATGTCACAATGCCAGCACCCGGCAACGCAGTGGTCACGAGGCCCCACGCAGGATCCAGAGGAGCAGCCTCCCGTGTCCACTGCCAGAGCTGGCCCGGGGGCAGCCCCAGCACATCTGACAGGAAGCACTTGAGGAGCTGCTGGAATCACAGGCCAGGGGCTGAGGGAAGAAAACCTTGCATGAGGCTGCTGGAGGTTCTCCACTGCAAGACAATCTGCTGGCAGGGCCACCTTCCAAGCTCGGCTCATGGATGCAAATCCTTTTCAACTGGATAGCAGTGGCAAGACCAAGGCAATTCCTTCTTGAGGAGCACTGCACAGCTCACCATCCTCATCTCCTACAGAGCAACGCTCAGGAGCCGTAAGAGATAGGATGTCGAGGGCTTGCAAGGGCTTGCAAGGGCTTGCAGTGCTTTGGAACACCCACTGGTGTCCTACACAGGGACAGCAAGGATTCTTGCCCACAAGGTCTATCAGCTCAGAGGCACTTGGGCACTCTGGCAAGTCCGCCAGATAGCTCCAGCTCAAGGGAGGATAGGGCTTGGGCAGCTCATGGGAAGCATGAGCAGCCTGTGGGACAAGGAGCCAGGTCTGGCTCACATGCTCAGGAAACAGCCCATGGCCAGCACTGGGCTCAGCAAGGAACTTTTTCCCCCGGGGCACATTGGCACTGGTCCCCGGCGGTTTTTTGCCTTCCTCTGCAGTTCTCAGCACCGCCCCTTGCCACCATTTCTTTGGGCCATTTGGCCTGGGAGCCGGCTGCTCATGCTCCACCATGCTGGCAGCCGCAGCTGCCACTTCTCAGCTCTCCCTGCAGCTAACACAAGCGCCTGGCAGGGACCAGAGCGCTTCTCATGCATCCCTGCCCAAGAAGCACAGCAGCCAAACAAGTTGTGGAAGGCAAAAAGTCTGCTCGTCATCGCTACATGTCACGCTTTGGAAGAGATGCCACGGTACCACTCACCTCTTCTTCCTCTTCTTCCTCTTCTTCCTCTTCTTCTTCTTCTTCTTCTTCTTCTTCTTCTTCTTCTTCTTCCTCTTTTGTGCATGGTCAGTCCCACAACTCCTTGTCAAGGTTCTCCCTCTGCAGGAACCGCGGACAGCTTGGCCTCTATTCCTGCTGCTGCTCTCTGCAGCTCTGGGACTTGCCTTTGCCAGCCTGCAAGGGATCTTTTCTCAGGCTAAACTCAAGAATGCCTCAGCCTACTCCTGGCTACACTTGGGCTTGAGCTAATGCTTGTGAGCCTGGCTTCTGAAACAGAGTCACAAAGGGAAAAAAAATGACACGAAGAAACATCACATGAATTAACATAAAATCAAGAAAATTAATAAATTAACAACAAAATAAAATAAAATTCATTGTGTTATGTGTCCTTGACATTGATTTTGGAACTGAAACCCCTCTGTCCTTTCAGGCAAACAGTCTCTTAGATATTGGACTGGCGGACAGGAGAGAAGACAAGAGGAGAGGAGAGGAGAGGAGAGGAGAGGAGAGCAGTTCTGCTCTGTCAGGCCTGCAGTTCTGCGTGACAAGCCCTGAGCGAGCCCTGAGGCCTCCATACATGATACTACAGGCAGTATTGCTACTGGAAGGAAGGCTGCACTGGCAACAAATCCACACTGTCTTTTTGCAAAAAAGGGACTCTATCAGGTTGCTTACTCCCCTATTTTGTAGGTACAGGGACTGATTTGGAGCCAGCACCCCAAAGGCTTCCTCCAAAGGGCTGCACATATGCGGCTGTGTCACCCCCATGTCACAATGCCAGCACCCAGCAACGCAGTGGTCACGAGGCCCCACGCAGGATCCAGAGAAGCAGCCTCCCGTGTCCACTGCCAGAGCTGGCCCGGGGGCAGCCCCAGCACATCTGACAGGAAGCACTTGAGGAGCTGCTGGAATCACAGGCCAGGGGCTGAGGGAAGAAAACCTTGCATGAGGCTGCTGGAGGTTCTCCGCTGCAAGACAATCTGCTGGCAGGGCCACCTTCCAAGCTCGGCTCATGGATGCAAATCCTTTTCAACTGGATAGCAGTGGCAAGACCAAGGCAATTCCTTCTTGAGGAGCACTGCAGAGCTCACCATCCTCATCTCCTACACAGCAACGCTCAGGAGCCGTAAGAGATAGGATGTCGAGGGCTTGCAAGGGCTTGCAAGGGCTTGCAGTGCTTTGGAACACCCAGTGGTGTCCTACACAAGGACAGCAAGGATTCTTGCCCACAAGGTCTATCAGCTCAGAGGCACTTGGGCACTCTCGCAAGTCCGCGACATAGCTCCAGCTCAAGGGAGGATAGGGCTTGGGCAGCTCCTGGGAAGCATGAGCAGCCTGTGGGACAAGGAGCCAGGTCTGGCTCACATGCTCAGGGAACAGCCCATGGCCAGCACTGGGCTCAGCAAGGAACTTTTTCCCCTGGGGCACGTTGGCACTGGTCCTCGGCGGATTTTTGCCTTCCTCTGCAGTTCTCAGCACCGCCCCTTGCCACCATTTCTTTGGGCCATTTGGCCTGGGAGCCGGCTGCTCATGCTCCACCATGCTGGCAGCCGCAGCTGCCACTTCTCAGCTCTCCCTGCAGCTAACACAAGCGCCTGGCAGGGACCAGAGCGCTTCTCATGCATCCCTGCCCAAGAAGCACAGCAGCCAAACAAGTTGTGGAAGGCAAAAAGTCTGCTCGTCATCGCTACATGTCATGCGTTGGAAGAGATGCCACGGTACCACTCACCTCTTCTTCCTCTTCTTCCTCTTCTTCCTCTTCTTCTTCTTCTTCTTCTTCCTCTTCTTCTTCTTCTTCTTCTTCTTCTTCCTCTTTTGTGCATGGTCAGTCCCACAACTCCTTGTCAAGGTTCTCCCTCTGCAGGAACCGCGGACAGCTTGGCCTCTATACCTGCTGCTGCTCTCTGCAGCTCTGGGACTTGCCTTTGCCAGCCTGCAAGGGATCTTTTCTCAGGCTGAACTGAAGAATGCCTCAGCCTACTCCTGGCTACACTTGGGCTTGAGCTAAAGCTTGTGAGCCTGGGTTATGAAAAGAGTCACAAAGGGAAAAAAAATGACATGAAATACCATAACATGAATTAACATAAAATCAGAAAATTAATAAATTAACAACAAAATAAAATAAAATTCATTGTGTTCTGTGTCCTTGACATTGATTTTGGAACTGAAAACCCTCTGTCCTTTTAGGCAAACAGTCTCTTAGATATTGGACTGGCGGACAGGAGAGAAGAGAAGAGGAGAGGAGAGGAGAGGAGAGGAGAGCAGTTCTGCTCTGTCAGGCCTGCAGTTCTGCGTGACAAGCCCTGAGCGAGCCCTGAGGCCTCCATACATGATACTACAGGCAGTATTGCTACTGGAAGGAAGGCTGCACTGGCAACAAATCCACACTGTCTTTTTGCAAAAAAGGGACTCTATTAGGTTGCTTACTCCCCTATTTTGTAGGTACAGGGACTGATTTGGAGCCAGCACCCCAAAGGCTTCCTCCAAAGGGCTGCACATATGCGGCTGTGTCACCCCCATGTCACAATGCCAGCACCCGGCAACACAGTGGTCACCAGGCCCCACGCAGGATCCAGAGGAGCAGCCTCCCGTGTCCACTGCCAGAGCTGGCCCGGAGGCAGCCCCAGCACATCTGACAGGAAGCACTTGAGGAGCTGCTGGAATCACAGGCCAGGGGCTGAGGGAAGAAAACCTTGCATGAGGCTGCTGGAGGTTCTCCGCTGCAAGACAATCTGCTGGCAGGGCCACCTTCCAAGCTCGGATCATGGATGCAAATCCTTTTCAACTGGATAGCAGTGGCAAGACCAAGGCAATTCCTTCTTGAGGAGCACTGCACAGCTCACCATCCTCATCTCCTACAGAGCAACGCTCAGGAGCCGTAAGAGATAGGATGTCGAGGGCTTGCAAGGGCTTGCAAGGGCTTGCAGTGCTTTGGAACACCCACTGGTGTCCTACACAGGGACAGCAAGGATTCTTGCCCACAAGGTCTATCAGCTCAGAGGCACTTGGGCACTCTGGCAAGTTCGCGACATAGCTCCAGCTCAAGGGAGGATAGGGCTTGGGCAGCTCCTGGCAAGCATGAGCAGCCTGTGGGACAAGGAGCCAGGTCTGGCTCACATGCTCAGGGAACAGCCCATGGCCAGCACTGGGCTCAGCAAGGAACTTTTTCCCCCGGGGCACATTGGCACTGGTCCCCGGCGGTTTTTTGCCTTCCTCTGCAGTTCTCAGCACCGCCCCTTGCCACCATTTCTTTGGGCCATTTGGCCTGGGAGCCGGCTGCTCATGCTCCACCATGCTGGCAGCCGCAGCTGCCACTTCTCAGCTCTCCCTGCAGCTAACACAAGCGCCTGGCAGGGACCAGAGCGCTTCTCATGCATCCCTGGCCAAGAAGCACAGCAGCCAAACAAGTTGTGGAAGGCAAAAAGTCTGCTCGTCATCGCTACATGTCACGCTTTGGAAGAGATGCCACGGTACCACTCACCTCTTCTTCCTCTTCTTCATCTTCTTCTTCTTCTTCCTCTTCTTCTTCTTCTTCTTCTTCCTCCTCTTTTGTGCATGGTCAGTCCCACAACTCCTTGTCAAGGTTCTCCCTCTGCAGGAACCGCGGACAGCTTGGCCTCTATTCCTGCTGCTGCTCTCTGCAGCTCTGGGACTTGCCTTTGCCAGCCTGCAAGGGATCTTTTCTCAGGCTAAACTGAAGAATGCCTCAGCCTACTCCTGGCTACACTTGGGCTTGAGCTAATGCTTGTGAGCCTGGCTTCTGAAACAGAGTCACAAAGGGAAAAAAAATGACACGAAGAAACATCACATGAATTAACATAAAATCAAGAAAATTAATAAATTAACAACAAAATAAAATAAAATTCATTGTGTTCTGTGTCCTTGAAATTGATTTTGGAACTGAAAACCCTCTGTCCTTTCAGGCAAACAGTCTCTTAGATATTGGACTGGCGGACAGGAGAGGAGAGGAGAGGAGAGGAGAGGAGAGGAGAGGAGAGGAGAGCAGAGGAGAGGAGAGGAGAGGAGAGGAGAGGAGAGGAGAGCAGTTCTGCTCTGTCAGGCCTGCAGTTCTGCATGACAAGCCCTGAGAGAGCCCTGAGGCCTCCATACATGATACTACAGGCAGTATTGCTACTGGAAGTAAGGCTGCACTGGCAACAAATCCACACTGTCTTTTTGCAAAAAAGGGACTCTATTAGGTTGCTTACTCCCCTATTTTGTAGGTACAGGGACTGATTTGGAGCCAGCACCCCAAAGGCTTCCTCCAAAGGGCTGCACATATGCGGCTGTGTCACCCCCATGTCACAATGCCAGCACCCGGCAACGCAGTGGTCACCAGGCCCCACGCAGGATCCAGAGGAGCAGCCTCCCGTGTCCACTGCCAGAGCTGGCCCGGAGGCAGCCCCAGTACATCTGACAGGAAGCACTTGAGGAGCTGCTGGAATCACAGGCCAGGGGCTGAGGGAAGAAAACCTTGCATGAGGCTGCTGGAGGTTCTCCGCTGCAAGACAATCTGCTGGCAGGGCCACCTTCCAAGCTCGGCTCATGGATGCAAATCCTTTTCAACTGGATAGCAGTGGCAAGACCAAGGCAATTCCTTCTTGAGGAGCACTGCACAGCTCACCATCCTCATCTCCTACAGAGCAATGCTCAGGAGCCGTAAGAGATAGGATGTCGAGGGCTTGCAAGGGCTTGCAAGGGCTTGCAGTGCTTTGGAACACCCACTGGTGTCCTACACAGTGACAGCAAGGATTCTTGCCCACAAGGTCTATCAGCTCAGAGGCAGTTGGGCACTCTGGCAAGTCCGCGACATAGCTCCAGCTCAAGGGAGGATAGGGCTTGGGCAGCTCCTGGCAAGCATGAGCAGCCTGTGGGACAAGGAGCCAGGTCTGGCTCACATGCTCAGGAAACAGCCCATGGCCAGCACTGGGCTCAGCAAGGAAATTTTTCCCCTGGGGCACATTGGCACTGGTCCCCGGCGGTTTTTTGCCTTCCTCTGCAGTTCTCAGCACCGCCCCTTGCCACCATTTCTTTGGGCCATTTGGCCTGGGAGCCGGCTGCTCATGCTCCACCATGCTGCCAGCCGCAGCTGCCACTTCTCAGCTCTCCCTGCAGCTAACACAAGCGCCTGGCAGGGACCAGAGCGCTTCTCATGCATCCCTGCCCAAGAAGCACAGCAGCCAAACAAGTTGTGGAAGGCAAAAAGTCTGCTCGTCATCGCTACATGTCACGCTTTGGAAGAGATGCCACGGTACCACTCACCTCTTCTTCCTCTTCTGCCTCTTTTTCTTCTTCTTCCTCTTCCTCTTCTTCTTCTTCTTCCTCTTCTTCTTCTTCTTCTTCTTCTTCCTCCTCTTTTGTGCATGGTCAGTCCCACAACTCCTTGTCAAGGTTCTCCCTCTGCAGGAACCGCGGACAGCTTGGCCTCTATTCCTGCTGCTGCTCTCTGCAGCTCTGGGACTTGCCTTTGCCAGCCTGCAAGGGATCTTTTCTCAGGCTAAACTGAACAATGCCTCAGCCTACTCCTGGCTACACTTGGGCTTGAGCCAATGCTTGTGAGCCTGGCTTCTGAAACAGAGTCACAAAGGGAAAAAAAATGACATGAAGAAACATCACATGAATTAACATAAAATCAAGAAAATTAATAAATTAACAACAAAATAAAATACAATTCATTGTGTTCTGTGTCCTTGACATTGATTTTGGAACTGAAAACCCTCTGTCCTTTCAGGCAAACTGTCTCTTAGATATTGGACTGGCGGACAGGAGAGAAGACAAGAGGAGAGGAGAGGAGAGCAGAGGAGAGGAGAAGAGAGGAGAGGAGAGGAGAGGAGAGGAGAGGAGAGGAGAGGAGAGGGGAGGAGAGGAGAGGAGAGCAGTTCTGCTCTGTCAGGCCTGCAGTTCTGCGTGACAAGCCCTGAGCAAGCCCTGAGGCCTCCATACATGATACTACAGGCAGTATTGCTACTGGAAGGAAGGCTGCACTGGCAACAAATCCACACTGGCTTTTTGCAAAAAAGGGACTGTATTAGGTTGCTTACTCCCCTATTTTGTAGGTACAGGGACTGATTTGGAGCCAGCACCCCAAAGGCTTCCTCCAAAGGGCTGCACATATGCGGCTGTGTCACCCCCATGTCACAATGCCAGCACCCGGCAACGCAGTGGTCACCAGGCCCCACGCAGGATCCAGAGGAGCAGCCTCCCGTGTCCACTGCCAGAGCTGGCCCGGGGGCAGCCCCAGCACATCTGACAGGAAGCACTTGAGGAGCTGCTGGAATCACAGGCCAGGGGCTGAGGGAAGAAAACCTTGCATGAGGCTGCTGGAGGTTCTCCGCTGCAAGACAATCTGCTGGCAGGGCCACCTTGCAAGCTCGGCTCATGGATGCAAATCCTTTTCATCTGGATAGCAGTGCAAGACCAAGGCAATTCCTTCTTGAGGAGCACTGCACAGCTCACCATCCTCATCTCCTACAGAGCAACGCTCAGGAGCCGTAAGAGATAGGATGTCGAGGGCTTGCAAGGGCTTGCAAGGGCTTGCAGTGCTTTGGAACACCCACTGGTGTCCTACACAGGGACAGCAAGGATTCTTGCCCACAAGGTCTATCAGCTCAGAGGCACTTGGGCACTCTGGCAAGTCCGCGACATAGCTCCAGCTCAAGGGAGGATAGGGCTTGGGCAGCTCCTGGCAAGCATGAGCAGCCTGTGGGACAAGGAGCCAGGTCTGGCTCACATGCTCAGGGAATAGCCCATGGCCAGCACTGGGCTCAGCAAGGAACTTTTTCCCCCGGGGCACATTGGCACTGGTCCTCGGCGGTTTTTTGCTTTCCTCTGCAGTTCTCAGCACCGCCCCTTGCCACCATTTCTTTGGGCCATTTGGCCTGGGAGCCGGCTGCTCATGCTCCACCATGCTGCCAGCCGCAGCTGCCACTTCTCAGCTCTCCCTGCAGCTAACACAAGCGCCTGGCAGGGACCAGAGCGCTTCTCATGCATCCCTGCCCAAGAAGCACAGCAGCCAAACAAGTTGTGGAAGGCAAAAAGTCTGCTCGTCATCGCTACATGTCATGCTTTGGAAGAGATGCCACGGTACCACTCACCTCTTCTTCCTCTTCTTCCTCTTCATCTTCTTCTTCTTCTTCCTCTTCTTCTTCTTCTTCTTCTTCCTCCTCTTTTGTGCATGGTCAGTCCCACAACTCCTTGTCAAGGTTCTCCCTCTGCAGGAACCGCGGACAGCTTGGCCTCTATTCCTGCTGCTGCTCTCTGCAGCTCTGGGACTTGCCTTTGCCAGCCTGCAAGGGATCTTTTCTCAGGCTAAACTGAAGAATGCCTCAGCCTACTCCTGGCTACACTTGGGCTTGAGCTAATGCTTGTGAGCCTGGCTTCTGAAACAGAGTCACAAAGGGAAAAAAAATGACACGAAGAAACATCACATGAATTAACATAAAATCAAGAAAATTAATAAATTAACAACAAAATAAAATAAAATTCATTGTGTTCTGTGTCCTTGAAATTGATTTTGGAACTGAAAACCCTCTGTCTTTTCAGGCAAACAGTCTCTTAGATATTGGACTGGCGGACAGGAGAGGAGAGGAGAGGAGAGGAGAGGAGAGGAGAGGAGAGCAGTTCTGCTCTGTCAGGCCAGCAGTTCTGCATGACAAGCCCTGAGCGAGCCCTGAGGCCTCCATACATGATACTACAGGCAGTATTGCTACTGGAAGGAAGGCTGCACTGGCAACAAATCCACACTGTCTTTTTGCAAAAAAGGGACTCTATTAGGTTGCTTACTCCCCTATTTTGTAGGTACAGGGACTGATTTGGAGCCAGCACCCCAAAGGCTTCCTCCAAAGGGCTGCACATATGCGGCTGTGTCACCCCCATGTCACAATGCCAGCACCCGGCAACACAGTGGTCACCAGGCCCCACGCAGGATCCAGAGGAGCAGCCTCCCGTGTCCACTGCCAGAGCTGGCCTGGAGGCAGCCCCAGCACATCTCACAGGAAGCACTTGAGGAGCTGCTGGAATCACAGGCCAGGGGCTGAGGGAAGAAAACCTTGCATGAGGCTGCTGGAGGTTCTCCGCTGCAAGACAATCTGCTGGCAGGGCCACCTTCCAAGCTCGGATCATGGATGCAAATCCTTTTCAACTGGATAGTAGTGGCAAGACCAAGGCAATTCCTTCTTGAGGAGCACTGCACAGCTCACCATCCTCATCTCCTACAGAGCAACGCTCAGGAGCCGTAAGAGATAGGATGTCGAGGGCTTGCAAGGGCTTGCAAGGGCTTGCAGTGCTTTGGAACACCCACTGGTGTCCTACACAGGGACAGCAAGGATTCTTGCCCACAAGGTCTATCAGCTCAGAGGCACTTGGGCACTCTGGCAAGTCCGCGACATAGCTCCAGCTCAAGGGAGGATAGGGCTTGGGCAGCTCCTGGCAAGCATGAGCAGCCTGTGGGACAAGGAGCCAGGTCTGGCTCACATGCTCAGGGAACAGCCCATGGCCAGCACTGGGCTCAGCAAGGAACTTTTTCCCCCGGGGCACATTGGCACTGGTCCCCGGCGGTTTTTTGCCTTCCTCTGCAGTTCTCAGCACCGCCCCTTGCCACCATTTCTTTGGGCCATTTGGCCTGGGAGCCGGCTGCTCATGCTCCACCATGCTGCCAGCCGCAGCTGCCACTTCTCAGCTCTCCCTGCAGCTAACACAAGCGCCTGGCAGGGACCAGAGCGCTTCTCATGCATCCCTGCCCAAGAAGCACAGCAGCCAAACAAGTTGTGGAAGGCAAAAAGTCTGCTCGTCATCGCTACATGTCACGCTTTGGAAGAGATGCCACGGTACCACTCACCTCTTCTTCCTCTTCTTCATCTTCTTCTTCTTCTTCCTCTTCTTCTTCTTCTTCTTCTTCCTCCTCTTTTGTGCATGGTCAGTCCCACAACTCCTTGTCAAGGTTCTCCCTCTGCAGGAACCGCGGACAGCTTGGCCTCTATTCCTGCTGCTGCTCTCTGCAGCTCTGGGACTTGCCTTTGCCAGCCTGCAAGGGATCTTTTCTCAGGCTAAACTGAAGAATGCCTCAGCCTACTCCTGGCTACACTTGGGCTTGAGCTAATGCTTGTGAGCCTGGCTTCTGAAACAGAGTCACAAAGGGAAAAAAAATGACACGAAGAAACATCACATGAATTAACATAAAATCAAGAAAATTAATAAATTAACAACAAAATAAAATAAAATTCATTGTGTTCTGTGTCCTTGAAATTGATTTTGGAACTGAAAACCCTCTGTCTTTTCAGGCAAACAGTCTCTTAGATATTGGACTGGCGGACAGGAGAGGAGAGGAGAGGAGAGGAGAGGAGAGGAAAGGAGAGGAGAGGAGAGGAGAGGAGAGGAGAGCAGTTCTGCTCTGTCAGGCCTGCAGTTCTGCGTGACAAGCCCTGAGCGAGCCCTGAGGCCTCCATACATGATACTACAGGCAGTATTGCTACTGGAAGGAAGGCTGCACTGGCAACAAATCCACACTGTCTTTTTGCAAAAAAGGGACTCTATTAGGTTGCTTACTCCCCTATTTTGTAGGTACAGGGACTGATTTGGAGCCAGCACCCCAAAGGCTTCCTCCAAAGGGCTGCACATATGCGGCTGTGTCACCCCCATGTCACAATGCCAGCACCCGGCAACACAGTGGTCACCAGGCCCCACGCAGGATCCAGAGGAGCAGCCTCCCGTGTCCACTGCCAGAGCTGGCCCGGAGGCAGCCCCAGCACATCTCACAGGAAGCACTTGAGGAGCTGCTGGAATCACAGGCCAGGGGCTGAGGGAAGAAAACCTTGCATGAGGCTGCTGGAGGTTCTCCGCTGCAAGACAATCTGCTGGCAGGGCCACCTTCCAAGCTCGGCTCATGGATGCAAATCCTTTTCAACTGGATAGCACTGGCAAGACCAAGGCAATTCCTTCTTGAGGAGCACTGCACAGCTCACCATCCTCATCTCCTACACAGCAACGCTCAGGAGCCGTAAGAGATAGGATGTCGAGGGCTTGCAAGGGCTTGCAAGGGCTTGCAGTGCTTTGGAACACCCACTGGTGTCCTACACAGGGACAGCAAGGATTCTTGCCCACAAGGTCTATCAGCTCAGAGGCACTTGGGCACTCTGGCAAGTCCGCGACATAGCTCCAGCTCAAGGGAGGATAGGGCTTGGGCAGCTCCTGGCAAGCATGAGCAGCCTGTGGGACAAGGAGCCAGGTCTGGCTCACATGCTCAGGGAACAGCCCATGGCCAGCACTGGGCTCAGCAAGGAACTTTTTCCCCCGGGGCACATTGGCACTGGTCCTCGGCGGTTTTTTGCCTTCCTCTGCAGTTCTCAGCACCGCCCCTTGCCACCATTTCTTTGGGCCATTTGGCCTGGGAGCCGGCTGCTCATGCTCCACCATGCTGGCAGCCGCAGCTGCCACTTCTCAGCTCTCCCTGCAGCTAACACAAGCGCCTGGCAGGGACCAGAGCGCTTCTCATGCATCCCTGCCCAAGAAGCACAGCAGCCAAACAAGTTGTGGAAGGCAAAAAGTCTGCTCGTCATCGCTACATGTCATGCTTTGGAAGAGATGCCACGGTACCACTCACCTCTTCTTCCTCTTCTTCCTCTTCATCTTCTTCTTCTTCTTCCTCTTCTTCTTCTTCTTCTTCTTCCTCCTCTTTTGTGCATGGTCAGTCCCACAACTCCTTGTCAAGGTTCTCCCTCTGCAGGAACCGCGGACAGCTTGGCCTCTATTCCTGCTGCTGCTCTCTGCAGCTCTGGGACTTGCCTTTGCCAGCCTGCAAGGGATCTTTTCTCATGCTAAACTGAAGAATGCCTCAGCCTACTCCTGGCTACACTTGGGCTTGAGCTAATGCTTGTGAGCCTGGCTTCTGAAACAGAGTCACAAAGGGAAAAAAAATGACACGAAGAAACATCACATGAATTAACATAAAATCAAGAAAATTAATAAATTAACAACAAAATAAAATAAAATTCATTGTGTTCTGTGTCCTTGAAATTGATTTTGGAACTGAAAACCCTCTGTCTTTTCAGGCAAACAGTCTCTTAGATATTGGACTGGCGGACAGGAGAGAAGACAAGAGGAGAGGAGAGGAGAGGAGAGGAGAGCAGAGGAGAGGAGAGGAGAGGAGAGGAGAGGAGAGCAGTTCTGCTCTGTCAGGCCTGCAGTTCTGCGTGACAAGCCCTGAGCGAGCCCTGAGGCCTCCATACATGATACTACAGGCAGTATTGCTACTGGAAGGAAGGCTGCACTGGCAACAAATCCACACTGTCTTTTTGCAAAAAAGGGACTCTATTAGGTTGCTTACTCCCCTATTTTGTAGGTACAGGGACTGATTTGGAGCCAGCACCCCAAAGGCTTCCTCCAAAGGGCTGCACATATGCGGCTGTGTCACCCCCATGTCACAATGCCAGCACCTGGCAACGCAGTGGTCACCAGGCCCCACGCAGGATCCAGAGGAGCAGCCTCCCGTGTCCACTGCCAGAGCTGGCCCGGGGGCAGCCCCAGCACATCTCACAGGAAGCACTTGAGGAGCTGCTGGAATCACAGGCCAGGGGCTGAGGGAAGAAAACCTTGCATGAGGCTGCTGGAGGTTCTCCACTGCAAGACAATCTGCTGGCAGGGCCACCTTCCAAGCTCGGCTCATGGATGCAAATCCTTTTCAACTGGATAGCAGTGGCAAGACCAAGGCAATTCCTTCTTGAGGAGCACTGCACAGCTCACCATCCTCATCTCCTACAGAGCAACGCTCAGGAGCCGTAAGAGATAGGATGTCGAGGGCTTGCAAGGGCTTGCAAGGGCTTGCAGTGCTTTGGAACACCCACTGGTGTCCTACACAGGGACAGCAAGGATTCTTGCCCACAAGGTCTATCAGCTCAGAGGCAGTTGGGCACTCTGGCAAGTCCGCCAGATAGCTCCAGCTCAAGGGAGGATAGGGCTTGGGCAGCTCCTGGGAAGCATGAGCAGCCTGTGGGACAAGGAGCCAGGTCTGGCTCACATGCTCAGGAAACAGCCCATGGCCAGCACTGGGCTCAGCAAGGAACCTTTTCCCCCGGGGCACATTGGCACTGGTCCCCGGCGGTTTTTTGCCTTCCTCTGCAGTTCTCAGCACCGCCCCTTGCCACCATTTCTTTGGGCCATTTGGCCTGGGAGCCGACTGCTCATGCTCCACCATGCTGGCAGCCGCAGCTGCCACTTCTCAGCTCTCCCTGCAGCTAACACAAGCGCCTGGCAGGGACCAGAGCGCTTCTCATGCATCCCTGCCCAAGAAGCACAGCAGCCAAACAAGTTGTGGAAGGCAAAAAGTCTGCTCGTCATCGCTACATGTCACGCTTTGGAAGAGATGCCACGGTACCACTCACCTCTTCTTCCTCTTCTGCCTCTTTTTCTTCTTCTTCTTCTTCCTCTTCTTCTTCTTCTTCCTCTTCTTCTTCTTCTTCTTCTTCTTCCTCCTCTTTTGTGCATGGTCAGTCCCACAACTCCTTGTCAAGGTTCTCCCTCTGCAGGAACCGCGGACAGCTTGGCCTCTATTCCTGCTGCTGCTCTCTGCAGCTCTGGGACTTGCCTTTGCCAGCCTGCAAGGGATCTTTTCTCAGGCTAAACTGAAGAATGCCTCAGCCTACTCCTGGCTACACTTGGGCTTGAGCCAATGCTTGTGAGCCTGGGTTCTGAAACAGAGTCACAAAGGGAAAAAAAATGACACGAAGAAACATCACATGAATTAACATCAAATCAAGAAAATTAATAAATTAACAACAAAATAAAATACAATTCATTGTGTTCTGTGTCCTTGACATTGATTTTGGAACTGAAAACCCTCTGTCCTTTCAGGCAAACTGTCTCTTAGATATTGGACTGGCGGACAGGAGAGAAGACAAGAGGAGAGGAGAGGAGAGCAGAGGAGAGGAGAGGAGAGGAGAGGAGAGGAGAGGAGAGGAGAGGAGAGGAGAGGAGAGGGGAGGAGAGGAGAGGAGAGGAGAGCAGTTCTGCTCTGTCAGGCCTGCAGTTCTGCGTGACAAGCCCTGAGCAAGCCCTGAGGCCTCCATACATGATACTACAGGCAGTATTGCTACTGGAAGGAAGGCTGCACTGGCAACAAATCCACACTGTCTTTTTGCAAAAAAGGGACTCTATTAGGTTGCTTACTCCCCTATTTTGTAGGTACAGGGACTGATTTGGAGCCAGCACCCCAAAGGCTTCCTCCAAAGGGCTGCACATATGCGGCTGTGTCACCCCCATGTCACAATGCCAGCACCTGGCAACGCAGTGGTCACCAGGCCCCACGCAGGATCCAGAGGAGCAGCCTCCCGTGTCCACTGCCAGAGCTGGCCCGGGGGCAGCCCCAGCACATCTCACAGGAAGCACTTGAGGAGCTGCTGGAATCACAGGCCAGGGGCTGAGGGAAGAAAACCTTGCATGAGGCTGCTGGAGGTTCTCCACTGCAAGACAATCTGCTGGCAGGGCCACCTTCCAAGCTCGGCTCATGGATGCAAATCCTTTTCAACTGGATAGCAGTGGCAAGACCAAGGCAATTCCTTCTTGAGGAGCACTGCACAGCTCACCATCCTCATCTCCTACAGAGCAACGCTCAGGAGCCGTAAGAGATAGGATGTCGAGGGCTTGCAAGGGCTTGCAAGGGCTTGCAGTGCTTTGGAACACCCACTGGTGTCCTACACAGGGACAGCAAGGATTCTTGCCCACAAGGTCTATCAGCTCAGAGGCAGTTGGGCACTCTGGCAAGTCCGCCAGATAGCTCCAGCTCAAGGGAGGATAGGGCTTGGGCAGCTCCTGGGAAGCATGAGCAGCCTGTGGGACAAGGAGCCAGGTCTGGCTCACATGCTCAGGAAACAGCCCATGGCCAGCACTGGGCTCAGCAAGGAACTTTTTCCCCCGGGGCACATTGGCACTGGTCCCCGGCGGTTTTTTGCCTTCCTCTGCAGTTCTCAGCACCGCCCCTTGCCACCATTTCTTTGGGCCATTTGGCCTGGGAGCCGACTGCTCATGCTCCACCATGCTGGCAGCCGCAGCTGCCACTTCTCAGCTCTCCCTGCAGCTAACACAAGCGCCTGGCAGGGACCAGAGCGCTTCTCATGCATCCCTGCCCAAGAAGCACAGCAGCCAAACAAGTTGTGGAAGGCAAAAAGTCTGCTCGTCATCGCTACATGTCACGCTTTGGAAGAGATGCCACGGTACCACTCACCTCTTCTTCCTCTTCTGCCTCTTTTTCTTCTTCTTCTTCTTCCTCTTCTTCTTCTTCTTCCTCTTCTTCTTCTTCTTCTTCTTCTTCCTCCTCTTTTGTGCATGGTCAGTCCCACAACTCCTTGTCAAGGTTCTCCCTCTGCAGGAACCGCGGACAGCTTGGCCTCTATTCCTGCTGCTGCTCTCTGCAGCTCTGGGACTTGCCTTTGCCAGCCTGCAAGGGATCTTTTCTCAGGCTAAACTGAAGAATGCCTCAGCCTACTCCTGGCTACACTTGGGCTTGAGCCAATGCTTGTGAGCCTGGGTTCTGAAACAGAGTCACAAAGGGAAAAAAAATGACACGAAGAAACATCACATGAATTAACATCAAATCAAGAAAATTAATAAATTAACAACAAAATAAAATACAATTCATTGTGTTCTGTGTCCTTGACATTGATTTTGGAACTGAAAACCCTCTGTCCTTTCAGGCAAACTGTCTCTTAGATATTGGACTGGCGGACAGGAGAGAAGACAAGAGGAGAGGAGAGGAGAGCAGAGGAGAGGAGAGGAGAGGAGAGGAGAGGAGAGGAGAGGAGAGGAGAGGAGAGGAGAGGGGAGGAGAGGAGAGGAGAGGAGAGCAGTTCTGCTCTGTCAGGCCTGCAGTTCTGCGTGACAAGCCCTGAGCGAGCCCTGAGGCCTCCATACATGATACTACAGGCAGTATTGCTACTGGAAGGAAGGCTGCACTGGCAACAAATCCACACTGTCTTTTTGCAAAAAAGGGACTCTATTAGGTTGCTTACTCCCCTATTTTGTAGGTACAGGGACTGATTTGGAGCCAGCACCCCAAAGGCTTCCTCCAAAGGGCTGCACATATGCGGCTGTGTCACCCCCATGTCACAATGCCAGCACCCGGCAACGCAGTGGTCACCAGGCCCCACGCAGGATCCAGAGGAGCAGCCTCCCGTGTCCACTGCCAGAGCTGGCCCGGGGGCAGCCCCAGCACATCTGACAGGAAGCACTTGAGGAGCTGCTGGAATCACAGGCCAGGGGCTGAGGGAAGAAAACCTTGCATGAGGCTGCTGGAGGTTCTCCGCTGCAAGACAATCTGCTGGCAGGGCCACCTTCCAAGCTCGGATCATGGATGCAAATCCTTTTCAACTGGATAGCAGTGGCAAGACCAAGGCAATTCCTTCTTGAGGAGCACTGCAGAGCTCACCATCCTCATCTCCTACAGAGCAACGCTCAGGAGCCGTAAGAGATAGGATGTCGAGGGCTTGCAAGGGCTTGCAAGGGCTTGCAGTACTTTGGAACACCCACTGGTGTCCTACACAGGGACAGCAAGGATTCTTGCCCACAAGGTCTATCAGCTCAGAGGCACTTGGGCACTCTGGCAAGTCCGCGACATAGCTCCAGCTCAAGGGAGGATAGGGCTTGGGCAGCTCCTGGGAAGCATGAGCAGCCTGTGGGACAAGGAGCCAGGTCTGGCTCCCATGCTCAGGGAACAGCCCATGGCCAGCACTGGGCTCAGCAAGGAACTTTTTCCCCCGGGGCACATTGGCACTGGTCCCCGGCGGTTTTTTGCCTTCCTCTGCAGTTCTCAGCACCGCCCCTTGCCACCATTTCTTTGGGCCATTTGGCCTGGGAGCCGGCTGCTCATGCTCCACCATGCTGGCAGCCGCAGCTGCCACTTCTCAGCTCTCCCTGCAGCTAACACAAACGCCTGGCAGGGACCAGAGCGCTTCTCATGCATCCCTGCCCAAGAAGCACAGCAGCCAAACAAGTTGTGGAAGGCAAAAAGTCTGCTCGTCATCACTACATGTCACATTTTGGAAGAGATGCCACAGTACCACTCGACCCCTTCTTCCTCTTCTTCCTCTTCTACCTCTCCTTCTTCTTCTTCTTCTACTTCTTCTTCTTCTTCCTCCTCTTTTGTGCATGGTCAGTCCCACAACTCCTTGTCAAGGTTCTCCCTCTGCAGGAACCGCGGACAGCTTGGCCTCTATTCCTGCTGCTGCTCTCTGCAGCTCTGGGACTTGCCTTTGCCAGCCTGCAAGGGATCTTTTCTCAGGCTAAACTGAAGAATGCCTCAGCCTACTCCTGGCTACACTTGGGCTTGAGCTAATGCTTGTGAGCCTGGGTTCTGAAACAGAGTCACAAAGGGAAAAAAAAATGACACGAAGAAACATCACATGAATGAACATAAAATCAAGAAAATTAATAAATTAACAACAAAATAAAATAAAATTCATTGTGTTCTGTGTCCTTGAAATTGATTTTGGAACTGAAACCCCTCTGTCCTTTCAGGCAAACAGTCTCTTAGATATTGGACTGGCGGACAGGAGAGAAGAGCAGATGAGAGGAGAGGAGAGGAGAGGAGAGCAGTTCTGCTCTGTCAGGCCTGCAGTTCTGCGTGACAAGCCCTGAGCGAGCCCTGAGGCCTCCATACATGATACTACAGGCAGTATTGCTACTGGAAGTAAGGCTGCACTGGCAACAAATCCACACTGTCTTTTTGCAAAAAAGGGACTCTATGAGGTTGCTTACTCCCCTATTTTGTAGGTACAGGGACTGATTTGGAGCCAGCATCCCAAAGGCTTCCTCCAAAGGGCTGCACATATGCGGCTGTGTCACCCCCATGTCACAATGCCAGCACCCGGCAACGCAGTGGTCACCAGGCCCCACGCAGGATCCAGAGGAGCAGCCTCCCGTGTCCACTGCCAGAGCTGGCCCGGGGGCAGCCCCAGCACATCTGACAGGAAGCACTTGAGGAGCTGCTGGAATCACAGGCCAGGGGCTGAGGGAAGAAAACCTTGCATGAGGCTGCTGGAGGTTCTCCGCTGCAAGACAATCTGCTGGCAGGGCCACCTTCCAAGCTCGGCTCATGGATGCAAATCCTTTTCAACTGGATAGCAGTGGCAAGACCAAGGCAATTCCTTCTTGAGGAGCACTGCACAGCTCACCATCCTCATCTCCTACAGAGCAACGCTCAGGAGCCGTAAGAGATAGGATGTCGAGGGCTTGCAAGGGCTTGCAAGGGCTTGCAGTGCTTTGGAACACCCACTGGTGTCCTACACAGGGACAGCAAGGATTCTTGCCCACAAGCTCCATCAGCTCAGAGGCACTTGGACACTCTGGCAAGTCCGCCAGATAGCTCCAGCTCAAGGGAGGATAGGGCTTGGGCAGCTCCTGGGAAGCATGAGCAGCCTGTGGGACAAGGAGCCAGGTCTGGCTCACATGCTCAGGGAACAGCCCATGGCCAGCACTGGGCTCAGCAAGGAACTTTTTCCCCCGGGGCACATTGGCACTGGTCCCCGGCGGTTTTTTTGCCTTCCTCTGCAGTTCTCAGCACCGCCCCTTGCCACCATTTCTTTGGGCCATTTGGCCTGGGAGCCGGCTGCTCATGCTCCACCATGCTGGCAGCCTCAGCTGCCACTTCTCAGCTCTCCCTGCAGCTAACACAAGCGCCTGGCAGGGACCAGAGCGCTTCTCATGCATCCCTGCCCAAGAAGCACAGCAGCCAAACAAGTTGTGGAAGGCAAAAAGTCTGCTCGTCATCGCTACATGTCACGCTTTGGAAGAGATGCCACGGTACCACTCACCTCTTCTTCCTCTTCTTCCTCTTCTTCTTCTTCTTCTTCTTCTTCTTCTTCTTCCTCCTCTTTTGTGCATGGTCAGTCCCACAACTCCTTGTCAAGGTTCTCCCTCTGCAGGAACCGCGCACAGCTTGGCCTCTATTCCTGCTGCTGCTCTCTGCAGCTCTGGGACTTGCCTTTGCCAGCCTGCAAGGGATCTTTTCTCAGGCTAAACTGAAGAATGCCTCAGCCTACTCCTGGCTACACTTGGGCTTGAGCTAATGCTTGTGGCCTGGGTTCTGAAACAGAGTCACAAAGGGAAAAAAAATGACACGAAGAAACATATCATGAATGAACATAAAATCAAGAAAATTAATAAATTAACAACAAAATAAAATAAAATTCATTGTGTTCTGTGTCCTTGAAATTGATTTTGGAACTGAAAACCCTCTGTCCTTTCAGACAAACAGTCTCTTAGATATTGGACTGGCGGACAGGAGAAGAGAGGAGAGGAGAGGAGAGGGGAGGAGAGGAGAGGAGAGGAGAGGAGAGGAGAGCAGTTCTGCTCTGTCAGGCCTGCAGTTCTGCGTGACAAGCCCTGAGCGAGCCCTGAGGCCTCCATACATGATACTACAGGCAGTATTGCTACTGGAAGTAAGGCTGCACTGGCAACAAATCCACACTGTCTTTTTGCAAAAAAGGGACTCTATGAGGTTGCTTACTCCCCTATTTTGTAGCTACAGGGACTGATTTGGAGCCAGCATCCCAAAGGCTTCCTCCAAAGGGCTGCACATATGCGGCTGTGTCACCCCCATGTCACAATGCCAGCACCCGGCAACGCAGTAGTCACCAGGCCCCACGCAGGATCCAGAGGAGCAGCCTCCCGTGTCCACTGCCAGAGCTGGCCCGGGGGCAGCCTCAGCACATCTGACAGGAAGCACTTGAGGAGCTGCTGGAATCACAGGCCAGGGGCTGAGGGAAGAAAACCTTGCATGAGGCTGCTGGAGGTTCTCCGCTGCAAGACAATCTGCTGGCAGGGCCACCTTCCAAGCTCGGCTCATGGATGCAAATCCTTTTCAACTGGATAGCAGTGGCAAGACCAAGGCAATTCCTTCTTGAGGAGCACTGCACAACTCACCATCCTCATCTCCTACAGAGCAACGCTCAGGAGCCGTAAGAGATAGGATGTCGAGGGCTTGCAAGGGCTTGCAAGGGCTTGCAGTGCTTTGGAACACCCACTAGTGTCCTACACAGGGACAGCAAGGATTCTTGCCCACAAGCTCCATCAGCTCAGAGGCACTTGGGCACTCTGGCAAGTCCGCCAGATAGCTCCAGCTCAAGGGAGGATAGGGCTTGGGCAGCTCCTGGGAAGCATGAGCAGCCTGTGGGACAAGGAGCCAGGTCTGGCTCACATGCTCAGGGAACAGCCCATGGCCAGCACTGGGCTCAGCAAGGAACTTTTTCCCCCGGGGCACATTGGCACTGGTCCCCGGCGGTTTTTTGCCTTCCTCTGCACTTCTCAGCACCGCCCCTTGCCACCATTTCTTTGGGCCATTTGGCCTGGGAGCCGGCTGCTCATGCTCCACCATGCTGGCAGCCTCAGCTGCCACTTCTCAGCTCTCCCTGCAGCTAACACAAGCGCCTGGCAGGGACCAGAGCGCTTCTCATGCATCCCTGCCCAAGAAGCACAGCAGCCAAACAAGTTGTGGAAGGCAAAAAGTCTGCTCGTCATCGCTACATGTCACGCTTTGGAAGAGATGCCACGGTACCACTCACCTCTTCTTCCTCTTCTTCCTCTTCTTCTTCTTCTTCTTCTTCTTCTTCTTCTTCTTCTTCTTCTTCCTCCTCTTTTGTGCATGGTCAGTCCCACAACTCCTTGTCAAGGTTCTCCCTCTGCAGGAACCGCGGACAGCTTGGCCTCTATTCCTGCTGCTGCTCTCTGCAGCTCTGAGACTTGCATTTGCCAGCCTGCAAGGGATCTTTTCTCAGGCTAAACTGAAGAATGCCTCAGCCTACTCCTGGCTACACTTGGGCTTGAGCTAATGCTTGTGAGCCTGGGTTCTGAAACAGAGTCACAAAGGGAAAAAAAATGACACGAAGAAACATAACATGAATTAACATAAAATCAAGAAAATTAAGAAATTAACAACAAAATAAAATAAAATTCATTGTGTTATGTGTCCTTGAAATTGATTTTGGAACTGAAAACCCTCTGTCCTTTCAGGCAAACAGTCTCTTAGATATTGGACTGGCGGACAGGAGAAGAGAGGAGAGGAGAGGAGAGGAGAGGAGAGGAGAGGAGAGGAGAGGAGAGGAGAGGAGAGCAGTTCTGCTCTGTCAGGCTTGCAGTTCTGCGTGACAAGCCCTGAGCGAGCCCTGAGGCCTCCATACATGAGACTACAGGCAGTATTGCTACTGGAAGTAAGGCTGCACTGGCAACAAATCCACACTGTCTTTTTGCAAAAAAGGGACTCTATTAGGTTGCTTACTCCCCTATTTTGTAGCTACAGGGACTGATTTGGAGCCAGCACCCCAAAGGCTTCCTCCAAAGGGCTGCACATATGCGGCTGTGTCACCCCCATGTCACAATGCCAGCACCCGGCAACGCAGTGGTCACCAGGCCCCACGCAGGATCCAGAGGAGCAGCCTCCCGTGTCCACTGCCAGAGCTGGCCCGGGGGCAGCCCCAGCACATCTGACAGGAAGCACTTGAGGAGCTGCTGGAATCACAGGCCAGGGGCTGAGGGAAGAAAACCTTGCATGAGGCTGCTGGAGGTTCTCCGCTGCAAGACAATCTGCTGGCAGGGCCACCTTCCAAGCTCGGATCATGGATGCAAATCCTTTTCAACTGGATAGCAGTGGCAAGACCAAGGCAATTCCTTCTTGAGGAGCACTGCAGAGCTCACCATCCTCATCTCCTACAGAGCAACGCTCAGGAGCCGTAAGAGATAGGATGTCGAGGGCTTGCAAGGGCTTGCAAGGGCTTGCAGTACTTTGGAACACCCACTGGTGTCCTACACAGGGACAGCAAGGATTCTTGCCCACAAGGTCTATCAGCTCAGAGGCACTTGGGCACTCTGGCAAGTCCGCGACATAGCTCCAGCTCAAGGGAGGATAGGGCTTGGGCAGCTCCTGGGAAGCATGAGCAGCCTGTGGGACAAGGAGCCAGGTCTGGCTCCCATGCTCAGGGAACAGCCCATGGCCAGCACTGGGCTCAGCAAGGAACTTTTTCCCCCGGGGCACATTGGCACTGGTCCCCGGCGGTTTTTTGCCTTCCTCTGCAGTTCTCAGCACCGCCCCTTGCCACCATTTCTTTGGGCCATTTGGCCTGGGAGCCGGCTGCTCATGCTCCACCATGCTGGCAGCCGCAGCTGCCACTTCTCAGCTCTCCCTGCAGCTAACACAAACGCCTGGCAGGGACCAGAGCGCTTCTCATGCATCCCTGCCCAAGAAGCACAGCAGCCAAACAAGTTGTGGAAGGCAAAAAGTCTGCTCGTCATCACTACATGTCACATTTTGGAAGAGATGCCACAGTACCACTCGACCCCTTCTTCCTCTTCTTCCTCTTCTACCTCTCCTTCTTCTTCTTCTTCTACTTCTTCTTCTTCTTCCTCCTCTTTTGTGCATGGTCAGTCCCACAACTCCTTGTCAAGGTTCTCCCTCTGCAGGAACCGCGGACAGCTTGGCCTCTATTCCTGCTGCTGCTCTCTGCAGCTCTGGGACTTGCCTTTGCCAGCCTGCAAGGGATCTTTTCTCAGGCTAAACTGAAGAATGCCTCAGCCTACTCCTGGCTACACTTGGGCTTGAGCTAATGCTTGTGAGCCTGGGTTCTGAAACAGAGTCACAAAGGGAAAAAAAAATGACACGAAGAAACATCACATGAATGAACATAAAATCAAGAAAATTAATAAATTAACAACAAAATAAAATAAAATTCATTGTGTTCTGTGTCCTTGAAATTGATTTTGGAACTGAAACCCCTCTGTCCTTTCAGGCAAACAGTCTCTTAGATATTGGACTGGCGGACAGGAGAGAAGAGCAGATGAGAGGAGAGGAGAGGAGAGGAGAGCAGTTCTGCTCTGTCAGGCCTGCAGTTCTGCGTGACAAGCCCTGAGCGAGCCCTGAGGCCTCCATACATGATACTACAGGCAGTATTGCTACTGGAAGTAAGGCTGCACTGGCAACAAATCCACACTGTCTTTTTGCAAAAAAGGGACTCTATGAGGTTGCTTACTCCCCTATTTTGTAGGTACAGGGACTGATTTGGAGCCAGCATCCCAAAGGCTTCCTCCAAAGGGCTGCACATATGCGGCTGTGTCACCCCCATGTCACAATGCCAGCACCCGGCAACGCAGTGGTCACCAGGCCCCACGCAGGATCCAGAGGAGCAGCCTCCCGTGTCCACTGCCAGAGCTGGCCCGGGGGCAGCCCCAGCACATCTGACAGGAAGCACTTGAGGAGCTGCTGGAATCACAGGCCAGGGGCTGAGGGAAGAAAACCTTGCATGAGGCTGCTGGAGGTTCTCCGCTGCAAGACAATCTGCTGGCAGGGCCACCTTCCAAGCTCGGCTCATGGATGCAAATCCTTTTCAACTGGATAGCAGTGGCAAGACCAAGGCAATTCCTTCTTGAGGAGCACTGCACAGCTCACCATCCTCATCTCCTACAGAGCAACGCTCAGGAGCCGTAAGAGATAGGATGTCGAGGGCTTGCAAGGGCTTGCAAGGGCTTGCAGTGCTTTGGAACACCCACTGGTGTCCTACACAGGGACAGCAAGGATTCTTGCCCACAAGCTCCATCAGCTCAGAGGCACTTGGACACTCTGGCAAGTCCGCCAGATAGCTCCAGCTCAAGGGAGGATAGGGCTTGGGCAGCTCCTGGGAAGCATGAGCAGCCTGTGGGACAAGGAGCCAGGTCTGGCTCACATGCTCAGGGAACAGCCCATGGCCAGCACTGGGCTCAGCAAGGAACTTTTTCCCCCGGGGCACATTGGCACTGGTCCCCGGCGGTTTTTTTGCCTTCCTCTGCAGTTCTCAGCACCGCCCCTTGCCACCATTTCTTTGGGCCATTTGGCCTGGGAGCCGGCTGCTCATGCTCCACCATGCTGGCAGCCTCAGCTGCCACTTCTCAGCTCTCCCTGCAGCTAACACAAGCGCCTGGCAGGGACCAGAGCGCTTCTCATGCATCCCTGCCCAAGAAGCACAGCAGCCAAACAAGTTGTGGAAGGCAAAAAGTCTGCTCGTCATCGCTACATGTCACGCTTTGGAAGAGATGCCACGGTACCACTCACCTCTTCTTCCTCTTCTTCCTCTTCTTCTTCTTCTTCTTCTTCTTCTTCTTCTTCTTCTTCCTCCTCTTTTGTGCATGGTCAGTCCCACAACTCCTTGTCAAGGTTCTCCCTCTGCAGGAACCGCGCACAGCTTGGCCTCTATTCCTGCTGCTGCTCTCTGCAGCTCTGGGACTTGCCTTTGCCAGCCTGCAAGGGATCTTTTCTCAGGCTAAACTGAAGAATGCCTCAGCCTACTCCTGGCTACACTTGGGCTTGAGCTAATGCTTGTGGCCTGGGTTCTGAAACAGAGTCACAAAGGGAAAAAAAATGACACGAAGAAACATATCATGAATGAACATAAAATCAAGAAAATTAATAAATTAACAACAAAATAAAATAAAATTCATTGTGTTCTGTGTCCTTGAAATTGATTTTGGAACTGAAAACCCTCTGTCCTTTCAGACAAACAGTCTCTTAGATATTGGACTGGCGGACAGGAGAAGAGAGGAGAGGAGAGGAGAGGGGAGGAGAGGAGAGGAGAGGAGAGGAGAGGAGAGCAGTTCTGCTCTGTCAGGCCTGCAGTTCTGCGTGACAAGCCCTGAGCGAGCCCTGAGGCCTCCATACATGATACTACAGGCAGTATTGCTACTGGAAGTAAGGCTGCACTGGCAACAAATCCACACTGTCTTTTTGCAAAAAAGGGACTCTATGAGGTTGCTTACTCCCCTATTTTGTAGCTACAGGGACTGATTTGGAGCCAGCATCCCAAAGGCTTCCTCCAAAGGGCTGCACATATGCGGCTGTGTCACCCCCATGTCACAATGCCAGCACCCGGCAACGCAGTAGTCACCAGGCCCCACGCAGGATCCAGAGGAGCAGCCTCCCGTGTCCACTGCCAGAGCTGGCCCGGGGGCAGCCTCAGCACATCTGACAGGAAGCACTTGAGGAGCTGCTGGAATCACAGGCCAGGGGCTGAGGGAAGAAAACCTTGCATGAGGCTGCTGGAGGTTCTCCGCTGCAAGACAATCTGCTGGCAGGGCCACCTTCCAAGCTCGGCTCATGGATGCAAATCCTTTTCAACTGGATAGCAGTGGCAAGACCAAGGCAATTCCTTCTTGAGGAGCACTGCACAACTCACCATCCTCATCTCCTACAGAGCAACGCTCAGGAGCCGTAAGAGATAGGATGTCGAGGGCTTGCAAGGGCTTGCAAGGGCTTGCAGTGCTTTGGAACACCCACTAGTGTCCTACACAGGGACAGCAAGGATTCTTGCCCACAAGCTCCATCAGCTCAGAGGCACTTGGGCACTCTGGCAAGTCCGCCAGATAGCTCCAGCTCAAGGGAGGATAGGGCTTGGGCAGCTCCTGGGAAGCATGAGCAGCCTGTGGGACAAGGAGCCAGGTCTGGCTCACATGCTCAGGGAACAGCCCATGGCCAGCACTGGGCTCAGCAAGGAACTTTTTCCCCCGGGGCACATTGGCACTGGTCCCCGGCGGTTTTTTGCCTTCCTCTGCACTTCTCAGCACCGCCCCTTGCCACCATTTCTTTGGGCCATTTGGCCTGGGAGCCGGCTGCTCATGCTCCACCATGCTGGCAGCCTCAGCTGCCACTTCTCAGCTCTCCCTGCAGCTAACACAAGCGCCTGGCAGGGACCAGAGCGCTTCTCATGCATCCCTGCCCAAGAAGCACAGCAGCCAAACAAGTTGTGGAAGGCAAAAAGTCTGCTCGTCATCGCTACATGTCACGCTTTGGAAGAGATGCCACGGTACCACTCACCTCTTCTTCCTCTTCTTCCTCTTCTTCTTCTTCTTCTTCTTCTTCTTCTTCTTCTTCTTCTTCTTCCTCCTCTTTTGTGCATGGTCAGTCCCACAACTCCTTGTCAAGGTTCTCCCTCTGCAGGAACCGCGGACAGCTTGGCCTCTATTCCTGCTGCTGCTCTCTGCAGCTCTGAGACTTGCATTTGCCAGCCTGCAAGGGATCTTTTCTCAGGCTAAACTGAAGAATGCCTCAGCCTACTCCTGGCTACACTTGGGCTTGAGCTAATGCTTGTGAGCCTGGGTTCTGAAACAGAGTCACAAAGGGAAAAAAAATGACACGAAGAAACATAACATGAATTAACATAAAATCAAGAAAATTAAGAAATTAACAACAAAATAAAATAAAATTCATTGTGTTATGTGTCCTTGAAATTGATTTTGGAACTGAAAACCCTCTGTCCTTTCAGGCAAACAGTCTCTTAGATATTGGACTGGCGGACAGGAGAAGAGAGGAGAGGAGAGGAGAGGAGAGGAGAGGAGAGGAGAGGAGAGGAGAGGAGAGGAGAGGAGAGGAGAGGAGAGCAGTTCTGCTCTGTCAGGCTTGCAGTTCTGCGTGACAAGCCCTGAGCGAGCCCTGAGGCCTCCATACATGAGACTACAGGCAGTATTGCTACTGGAAGTAAGGCTGCACTGGCAACAAATCCACACTGTCTTTTTGCAAAAAAGGGACTCTATTAGGTTGCTTACTCCCCTATTTTGTAGCTACAGGGACTGATTTGGAGCCAGCACCCCAAAGGCTTCCTCCAAAGGGCTGCACATATGCGGCTGTGTCACCCCCATGTCACAATGCCAGCACCCGGCAACGCAGTGGTCACCAGGCCCCACGCAGGATCCAGAGGAGCAGCCTCCCGTGTCCACTGCCAGAGCTGGCCCGGGGGCAGCCCCAGCACATCTGACAGGAAGCACTTGAGGAGCTGCTGGAATCACAGGCCAGGGGCTGAGGGAAGAAAACCTTGCATGAGGCTGCTGGAGGTTCTCCGCTGCAAGACAATCTGCTGGCAGGGCCACCTTCCAAGCTCGGATCATGGATGCAAATCCTTTTCAACTGGATAGCAGTGGCAAGACCAAGGCAATTCCTTCTTGAGGAGCACTGCAGAGCTCACCATCCTCATCTCCTACAGAGCAACGCTCAGGAGCCGTAAGAGATAGGATGTCGAGGGCTTGCAAGGGCTTGCAAGGGCTTGCAGTACTTTGGAACACCCACTGGTGTCCTACACAGGGACAGCAAGGATTCTTGCCCACAAGGTCTATCAGCTCAGAGGCACTTGGGCACTCTGGCAAGTCCGCGACATAGCTCCAGCTCAAGGGAGGATAGGGCTTGGGCAGCTCCTGGGAAGCATGAGCAGCCTGTGGGACAAGGAGCCAGGTCTGGCTCCCATGCTCAGGGAACAGCCCATGGCCAGCACTGGGCTCAGCAAGGAACTTTTTCCCCCGGGGCACATTGGCACTGGTCCCCGGCGGTTTTTTGCCTTCCTCTGCAGTTCTCAGCACCGCCCCTTGCCACCATTTCTTTGGGCCATTTGGCCTGGGAGCCGGCTGCTCATGCTCCACCATGCTGGCAGCCGCAGCTGCCACTTCTCAGCTCTCCCTGCAGCTAACACAAACGCCTGGCAGGGACCAGAGCGCTTCTCATGCATCCCTGCCCAAGAAGCACAGCAGCCAAACAAGTTGTGGAAGGCAAAAAGTCTGCTCGTCATCACTACATGTCACATTTTGGAAGAGATGCCACAGTACCACTCGACCCCTTCTTCCTCTTCTTCCTCTTCTACCTCTCCTTCTTCTTCTTCTTCTACTTCTTCTTCTTCTTCCTCCTCTTTTGTGCATGGTCAGTCCCACAACTCCTTGTCAAGGTTCTCCCTCTGCAGGAACCGCGGACAGCTTGGCCTCTATTCCTGCTGCTGCTCTCTGCAGCTCTGGGACTTGCCTTTGCCAGCCTGCAAGGGATCTTTTCTCAGGCTAAACTGAAGAATGCCTCAGCCTACTCCTGGCTACACTTGGGCTTGAGCTAATGCTTGTGAGCCTGGGTTCTGAAACAGAGTCACAAAGGGAAAAAAAAATGACACGAAGAAACATCACATGAATGAACATAAAATCAAGAAAATTAATAAATTAACAACAAAATAAAATAAAATTCATTGTGTTCTGTGTCCTTGAAATTGATTTTGGAACTGAAACCCCTCTGTCCTTTCAGGCAAACAGTCTCTTAGATATTGGACTGGCGGACAGGAGAGAAGAGCAGATGAGAGGAGAGGAGAGGAGAGGAGAGCAGTTCTGCTCTGTCAGGCCTGCAGTTCTGCGTGACAAGCCCTGAGCGAGCCCTGAGGCCTCCATACATGATACTACAGGCAGTATTGCTACTGGAAGTAAGGCTGCACTGGCAACAAATCCACACTGTCTTTTTGCAAAAAAGGGACTCTATTAGGTTGCTTACTCCCCTATTTTGTAGGTACAGGGACTGATTTGGAGCCAGCATCCCAAAGGCTTCCTCCAAAGGGCTGCACATATGCGGCTGTGTCACCCCCATGTCACAATGCCAGCACCCGGCAACGCAGTGGTCACCAGGCCCCACGCAGGATCCAGAGGAGCAGCCTCCCGTGTCCACTGCCAGAGCTGGCCCGGGGGCAGCCCCAGCACATCTGACAGGAAGCACTTGAGGAGCTGCTGGAATCACAGGCCAGGGGCTGAGGGAAGAAAACCTTGCATGAGGCTGCTGGAGGTTCTCCGCTGCAAGACAATCTGCTGGCAGGGCCACCTTCCAAGCTCGGCTCATGGATGCAAATCCTTTTCAACTGGATAGCAGTGGCAAGACCAAGGCAATTCCTTCTTGAGGAGCACTGCACAGCTCACCATCCTCATCTCCTACAGAGCAACGCTCAGGAGCCGTAAGAGATAGGATGTCGAGGGCTTGCAAGGGCTTGCAAGGGCTTGCAGTGCTTTGGAACACCCACTGGTGTCCTACACAGGGACAGCAAGGATTCTTGCCCACAAGCTCCATCAGCTCAGAGGCACTTGGACACTCTGGCAAGTCCGCCAGATAGCTCCAGCTCAAGGGAGGATAGGGCTTGGGCAGCTCCTGGGAAGCATGAGCAGCCTGTGGGACAAGGAGCCAGGTCTGGCTCACATGCTCAGGGAACAGCCCATGGCCAGCACTGGGCTCAGCAAGGAACTTTTTCCCCCGGGGCACATTGGCACTGGTCCCCGGCGGTTTTTTTGCCTTCCTCTGCAGTTCTCAGCACCGCCCCTTGCCACCATTTCTTTGGGCCATTTGGCCTGGGAGCCGGCTGCTCATGCTCCACCATGCTGGCAGCCTCAGCTGCCACTTCTCAGCTCTCCCTGCAGCTAACACAAGCGCCTGGCAGGGACCAGAGCGCTTCTCATGCATCCCTGCCCAAGAAGCACAGCAGCCAAACAAGTTGTGGAAGGCAAAAAGTCTGCTCGTCATCGCTACATGTCACGCTTTGGAAGAGATGCCACGGTACCACTCACCTCTTCTTCCTCTTCTTCCTCTTCTTCTTCTTCTTCTTCTTCTTCTTCTTCTTCTTCTTCTTCCTCCTCTTTTGTGCATGGTCAGTCCCACAACTCCTTGTCAAGGTTCTCCCTCTGCAGGAACCGCGCACAGCTTGGCCTCTATTCCTGCTGCTGCTCTCTGCAGCTCTGGGACTTGCCTTTGCCAGCCTGCAAGGGATCTTTTCTCAGGCTAAACTGAAGAATGCCTCAGCCTACTCCTGGCTACACTTGGGCTTGAGCTAATGCTTGTGGCCTGGGTTCTGAAACAGAGTCACAAAGGGAAAAAAAATGACACGAAGAAACATATCATGAATGAACATAAAATCAAGAAAATTAATAAATTAACAACAAAATAAAATAAAATTCATTGTGTTCTGTGTCCTTGAAATTGATTTTGGAACTGAAAACCCTCTGTCCTTTCAGACAAACAGTCTCTTAGATATTGGACTGGCGGACAGGAGAAGAGAGGAGAGGAGAGGAGAGGGGAGGAGAGGAGAGGAGAGGAGAGGAGAGGAGAGCAGTTCTGCTCTGTCAGGCCTGCAGTTCTGCGTGACAAGCCCTGAGCGAGCCCTGAGGCCTCCATACATGATACTACAGGCAGTATTGCTACTGGAAGTAAGGCTGCACTGGCAACAAATCCACACTGTCTTTTTGCAAAAAAGGGACTCTATGAGGTTGCTTACTCCCCTATTTTGTAGCTACAGGGACTGATTTGGAGCCAGCATCCCAAAGGCTTCCTCCAAAGGGCTGCACATATGCGGCTGTGTCACCCCCATGTCACAATGCCAGCACCCGGCAACGCAGTAGTCACCAGGCCCCACGCAGGATCCAGAGGAGCAGCCTCCCGTGTCCACTGCCAGAGCTGGCCCGGGGGCAGCCTCAGCACATCTGACAGGAAGCACTTGAGGAGCTGCTGGAATCACAGGCCAGGGGCTGAGGGAAGAAAACCTTGCATGAGGCTGCTGGAGGTTCTCCGCTGCAAGACAATCTGCTGGCAGGGCCACCTTCCAAGCTCGGCTCATGGATGCAAATCCTTTTCAACTGGATAGCAGTGGCAAGACCAAGGCAATTCCTTCTTGAGGAGCACTGCACAACTCACCATCCTCATCTCCTACAGAGCAACGCTCAGGAGCCGTAAGAGATAGGATGTCGAGGGCTTGCAAGGGCTTGCAAGGGCTTGCAGTGCTTTGGAACACCCACTGGTGTCCTACACAGGGACAGCAAGGATTCTTGCCCACAAGCTCCATCAGCTCAGAGGCACTTGGGCACTCTGGCAAGTCCGCCAGATAGCTCCAGCTCAAGGGAGGATAGGGCTTGGGCAGCTCCTGGGAAGCATGAGCAGCCTGTGGGACAAGGAGCCAGGTCTGGCTCACATGCTCAGGGAACAGCCCATGGCCAGCACTGGGCTCAGCAAGGAACTTTTTCCCCCGGGGCACATTGGCACTGGTCCCCGGCGGTTTTTTGCCTTCCTCTGCACTTCTCAGCACCGCCCCTTGCCACCATTTCTTTGGGCCATTTGGCCTGGGAGCCGGCTGCTCATGCTCCACCATGCTGGCAGCCTCAGCTGCCACTTCTCAGCTCTCCCTGCAGCTAACACAAGCGCCTGGCAGGGACCAGAGCGCTTCTCATGCATCCCTGCCCAAGAAGCACAGCAGCCAAACAAGTTGTGGAAGGCAAAAAGTCTGCTCGTCATCGCTACATGTCACGCTTTGGAAGAGATGCCACGGTACCACTCACCTCTTCTTCCTCTTCTTCCTCTTCTTCTTCTTCTTCTTCTTCTTCTTCTTCTTCTTCTTCTTCTTCCTCCTCTTTTGTGCATGGTCAGTCCCACAACTCCTTGTCAAGGTTCTCCCTCTGCAGGAACCGCGGACAGCTTGGCCTCTATTCCTGCTGCTGCTCTCTGCAGCTCTGAGACTTGCATTTGCCAGCCTGCAAGGGATCTTTTCTCAGGCTAAACTGAAGAATGCCTCAGCCTACTCCTGGCTACACTTGGGCTTGAGCTAATGCTTGTGAGCCTGGGTTCTGAAACAGAGTCACAAAGGGAAAAAAAATGACACGAAGAAACATAACATGAATTAACATAAAATCAAGAAAATTAAGAAATTAACAACAAAATAAAATAAAATTCATTGTGTTATGTGTCCTTGAAATTGATTTTGGAACTGAAAACCCTCTGTCCTTTCAGGCAAACAGTCTCTTAGATATTGGACTGGCGGACAGGAGAAGAGAGGAGAGGAGAGGAGAGGAGAGGAGAGGAGAGGAGAGGAGAGGAGAGGAGAGGAGAGGAGAGGAGAGCAGTTCTGCTCTGTCAGGCTTGCAGTTCTGCGTGACAAGCCCTGAGCGAGCCCTGAGGCCTCCATACATGAGACTACAGGCAGTATTGCTACTGGAAGTAAGGCTGCACTGGCAACAAATCCACACTGTCTTTTTGCAAAAAAGGGACTCTATTAGGTTGCTTACTCCCCTATTTTGTAGCTACAGGGACTGATTTGGAGCCAGCACCCCAAAGGCTTCCTCCAAAGGGCTGCACATATGCGGCTGTGTCACCCCCATGTCACAATGCCAGCACCCGGCAACGCAGTGGTCACCAGGCCCCACGCAGGATCCAGAGGAGCAGCCTCCCGTGTCCACTGCCAGAGCTGGCCCGGGGGTAGCCTCAGCACATCTGACAGGAAGCACTTGAGGAGCTGCTGGAATCACAGGCCAGGGGCTGAGGGAAGAAAACCTTGCATGAGGCTGCTGGAGGTTCTCCGCTGCAAGACAATCTGCTGGCAGGGCCACCTTCCAAGCTCGGCTCATGGATGCAAATCCTTTTCAACTGGATAGCACTGGCAAGACCAAGGCAATTCCTTCTTGAGGAGCACTGCACAGCTCACCATCCTCATCTCCTACAGAGCAACGCTCAGGAGCCGTAAGAGATAGGATGTCGAGGGCTTGCAAGGGCTTGCAAGGGCTTGCAGTACTTTGGAACACCCACTGGTGTCCTACACAGGGACAGCAAGGATTCTTGCCCACAAGGTCTATCAGCTCAGAGGCACTTGGGCACTCTGGCAAGTCTGCGACATAGCTCCAGCTCAAGGGAGGATAGGGCTTGGGCAGCTCCTGGGAAGCATGAGCAGCCTGTGGGACTAGGAGCCAGGTCTGGCTCACATGCTCAGGGAACAGCCCATGGCCAGCACTGGGCTCAGCAAGGAACTTTTTCCCCCGGGGCACATCGGCACTGGTCCCCGGCGGATTTTTGCCTTCCTCTGCAGTTCTCAGCACCGCCCCTTGCCACCATTTCTTTGGGCCATTTGGCCTGGGAGCCGGCTGCTCATGCTCCACCATGCTGGCAGCCGCAGCTGCCACTTCTCAGCTCTCCCTGCAGCTAACACAAGCGCCTGGCAGGGACCAGAGCGCTTCTCATGCATCCCTGCCCAAGAAGCACAGCAGCCAAACAAGTTGTGCAAGGCAAAAAGTCTGCTCGTCATCACTACATGTCACACTTTGGAAGAGATGCCACAGTACCACTCACCCCTTCTTCCTCTTCTTCCTCTTCTACCTCTCCTTCTTCTTCTTCTTCTACTTCTTCCTCTTTTGTGCATGGTCAGTCCCACAACTCCTTGTCAAGGTTCTCCCTCTGCAGGAACCGCGCACAGCTTGGCCTCTATTCCTGCTGCTGCTCTCTGCAGCTCTGGGACTTGCCTTTGCCAGCCTGCAAGGGATCTTTTCTCAGGCTAAACTGAAGAATGCCTCAGCCTACTCCTGGCTACACTTGGGCTTGAGCTAATGCTTGTGAGCCTGGGTTCTGAAACAGAGTCACAAAGGGAAAAAAATGACACGAAGAAACATCACATGAATTAACATAAAATCAAGAAAATTAATAAATTAACAACAAAATAAAATAAAATTCATTGTGTTCTGTGTCCTTGAAATTGATTTTGGAACTGAAACCCCTCTGTCCTTTCAGGCAAACAGTCTCTTAGATATTGGACTGGCGGACAGGAGAGAAGAGCAGATGAGAGGAGAGGAGAGGAGAGGAGAGGAGAGCAGTTCTGCTCTGTCAGGCCTGCAGTTCTGCGTGACAAGCCCTGAGCGAGCCCTGAGGCCTCCATACATGATACTACAGGCAGTATTGCTACTGGAAGGAAGGCTGCACTGGCAACAAATCCACACTGTCTTTTTGCAAAAAAGGGACTCTATTAGGTTGCTTACTCCCCTATTTTGTAGCTACAGGGACTGATTTGGAGCCAGCACCCCAAAGGCTTCCTCCAAAGGGCTGCACATATGCGGCTGTGTCACCCCCATGTCACAATGCCAGCACCCGGCAACGCAGTGGTCACCAGGCCCCACGCAGGATCCAGAGGAGCAGCCTCCCGTGTCCATTGCCAGAGCTGGCCCGGAGGCAGCCCCAGCACATCTGACAGGAAGCACTTGAGGAGCTGCTGGAATCACAGGCCAGGGGCTGAGGGAAGAAAACCTTGCATGAGGCTGCTGGAGGTTCTCCGCTGCAAGACAATCTGCTGGCAGGGCCACCTTCCAAGCTCGGCTCATGGATGCAAATCCTTTTCAACTGGATAGCAGTGGCAAGACCAAGGCAATTCCTTCTTGAGGAGCACTGCACAGCTCACCATCCTCATCTCCTACAGAGCAACGCTCAGGAGCCGTAAGAGATAGGATGTCGAGGGCTTGCAAGGGCTTGCAAGGGCTTGCAGTGCTTTGGAACACCCACTGGTGTCCTACACAGGGACAGCAAAGATTCTTGCCCACAAGCTCCATCAGCTCAGAGGCAGTTGGGCACTCTGGCAAGTCCGTGACATAGCTCCAGCTCAAGGGAGGATAGGGCTTGGGCAGCTCCTGGGAAGCATGAGCAGCCTGTGGGACAAGGAGCCAGGTCTGGCTCACATGCTCAGGGAACAGCCCATGGCCAGCACTGGGCTCAGCAAGGAACTTTTTCCCCCGGGGCACATTGGCACTGGTCCCCGGCAGTTTTTTGCCTTCCTCTGCAGTTCTCAGCACCGCCCCTTGCCACCATTTCTTTGGGCCATTTGGCCTGGGAGCCGGCTGCTCATGCTCCACCATGCTGGCAGCCGCAGCTGCCACTTCTCAGCTCTCCCTGCAGGTAACACAAGGGCCTGGCAGGGACCAGAGCGCTTCTCATGCATCCCTGCCCAAGAAGCACAGCAGCCAAACAAGTTGTGCAAGGCAAAAAGTCTGCTCGTCATCGCTACATGTCACGCTTTGGAAGAGATGCCACGGTACCACTCACCTCTTCTTCCTCTTCTTCCTCTTCTTCTTCTTCTTCTTCTTCTTCTTCTTCTTCTTCTTCTTCTTCTTCTTCCTCTTTTGTGCATGGTCAGTCCCACAACTCCTTGTCAAGGTTCTCCCTCTGCAGGAACCGCGCACAGCTTGGCCTCTATTCCTGCTGCTGCTCTCTGCAGCTCTGGGACTTGCCTTTGCCAGCCTGCAAGGGATCTTTTCTCAGGCTAAACTGAAGAATGCCTCAGCCTACTCCTGGCTACACTTGGGCTTGAGCTAATGCTTGTGAGCCTGGCTTCTGAAACAGAGTCACAAAGGGAAAAAAAATGACACGAAGAAACATAACATGAATTAACATAAAATCAAGAAAATTAATAAATTAACAACAAAATAAAATAAAATTCATTGTGTTATGTGTCCTTGACATTGATTTTGGAACTGAAAGCCCTCTGTCCTTTCAGGCAAACAGTCTCTTAGATATTGGACTGGCGGACAGGAGAGAAGAGGAGAGGAGAGGAGAGGAGAGGAGAGCAGTTCTGCTCTGTCAGGCCTGCAGTTCTGCGTGACAAGCCCTGAGCGAGCCCTGAGGCCTCCATACATGATACTACAGGCAGTATTGCTACTGGAAGTAAGGCTGCACTGGCAACAAATCCACACTGTCTTTTTGCAAAAAAGGGACTCTATTAGGTTGCTTACTCCCCTATTTTGTAGCTACAGGGACTGATTTGGAGCCAGCACCCCAAAGGCTTCCTCCAAAGGGCTGCACATATGCGGCTGTGTCACCCCCATGTCACAATGCCAGCACCCGGCAACGCAGTGGTCACCAGGCCCCACGCAGGATCCAGAGGAGCAGCCTCCCGTGTCCACTGCCAGAGCTGGCCCGGGGGCAGCCCCAGCACATCTGACAGGAAGCACTTGAGGAGCTGCTGGAATCACAGGCCAGGGGCTGAGGGAAGAAAACCTTGCAGGAGGCTGCTGGAGGTTCTCCGCTGCAAGACAATCTGCTGGCAGGGCCACCTTCCAAGCTCAGCTCATGGATGCAAATCCTTTTCAACTGGATAGCAGTGGCAAGACCAAGGCAATTCCTTCTTGAGGAGCACTGCAGAGCTCACCATCCTCATGTCCTACACAGCAACGCTCAGGAGCCGTAAGAGATAGGATGTCGAGGGCTTGCAAGGGCTTGCAAGGGCTTGCAGTGCTTTGGAACACCCCCTGGTGTCCTACACAAGGACAGCAAGGATTCTTGCCCACAAGGTCTATCAGCTCAGAGGCACTTGGGCACTCTGGCAAGTCCGCCAGATAGCTCCAGCTCAAGGGAGGATAGGGCTTGGGCAGCTCCTGGGAAGCATGAGCAGCCTGTGGGACAAGGAGCCAGGTCTGGCTCACATGCTCAGGGAACAGCCCATGGCCAGCACTGGGCTCAACAAGGAACTTTTTCCCCCGGGGCACATTGGCACTGGTCCCCGGCGGTTTTTTGCCTTCCTCTGCAGTTCTCAGCACCGCCCCTTGCCACCATTTCTTTGGGCCATTTGGCCTGGGAGCCGGCTGCTCATGCTCCACCATGCTGCCAGCCGCAGCTGCCACTTCTCAGCTCTCCCTGCAGGTAAGACAAGCGCCTGGCAGGGACCAGAGAGCTTCTCATGCATCCCTGCCCAAGAAGCACAGCAGCCAAACAAGTTGTGGAAGGCAAAAAGTCTGCTCGTCATCGCTAATGTCATGCTTTGGAAGAGATGCCACGGTACCACTCACCTCTTCTTCCTCTTCTTCCTCTTCTTCTTCTTCTTCTTCTTCTTCTTCTTCTTCTTCTTCCTCCTCTTTTGTGCATGGTCAGTCCCACAACTCCTTGTCAAGGTTCTCCCTCTGCAGGAACCGCGCACAGCTTGGCCTCTATTCCTGCTGCTGCTCTCTGCAGCTCTGGGACTTGCCTTTGCCAGCCTGCAAGGGATCTTTTCTCAGGCTAAACTGAAGAATGCCTCAGCCTACTCCTGGCTACACTTGGGCTTGAGCTAATGCTTGTGAGCCTGGCTTCTGAAACAGAGTCACAAAGGGAAAAAAAATGACACGAAGAAACATCACATGAATTAACATAAAATCAAGAAAATTAATAAATTAACAACAAAATAAAATAAAATTCATTGTGTTATGTGTCCTTGACATTGATTTTGGAACAGAAAACCCTCTGTCCTTTCAGGCAAACAGTTTCTTAGATATTGGACTGGCGGACAGAAGAGGAGAGGAGAGGAGAGCGGAGGAGAGGAAAGGAGAGGAGAGGAGAGGAGAGCAGTTCTGCTCTGTCAGGCCTGCAGTTCTGCGTGACAAGCCCTGAGCGAGCCCTGAGGCCTCCATACATGATACTACAGGCAGTATTGCTACTGGAAGTAAGGCTGCACTGGCAACAAATCCACACTGTCTTTTTGCAAAAAAGGGACTCTATTAGGTTGCTTACTCCCCTATTTTGTAGGTACAGGGACTGATTTGGAGCCAGCACCCCAAAGGCTTCCTCCAAAGGGCTGCACATATGCGGCTGTGTCACCCCCATGTCACAATGCCAGCACCCGGCAACGCAGTGGTCACCAGGCCCCACGCAGGATCCAGAGGAGCAGCCTCCCGTGTCCACTGCCAGAGCTGGCCCGGGGGCAGCCCCAGCACATCTGACAGGAAGCACTTGAGGAGCTGCTGGAATCACAGGCCAGGGGCTGAGGGAAGAAAACCTTGCAGGAGGCTGCTGGAGGTTCTCCGCTGCAAGACAATCTGCTGGCAGGGCCACCTTCCAAGCTCGGCTCATGGATGCAAATGCTTTTCAACTGGATAGCAGTGGCAAGACCAAGGCAATTCCTTCTTGAGGAGCACTGCACAGCTCACCATCCTCATCTCCTACAGAGCAACGCTCAGGAGCCATAAGAGATAGGATGTCGAGGGCTTGCAAGGGCTTGCAAGGTCTTGGGGTGCTCTGGAACACCCACTGGTGTCCTACACAGGGACAGCAAGGATTCTTGCCCACAAGGTCTATCAGCTCAGAGGCACTTGGGCACTCTGGCAAGTCTGCGACATAGCTCCAGCTCAAGGGAGGATAGGGCTTGGGCAGCTCCTGGGAAGCATGAGCAGCCTGTGGGACAAGGAGCCAGGTCTGGCTCACATGCTCAGGGAACAGCCCATGGCCAGCACTGGGCTCAGCAAGGAACTTTTTCCCCCGGGGCACATTGGCACTGGTCCCCGGCGGTTTTTTGCCTTCCTCTGCGGTTCTCAGCACTGCCCCTTGCCACCATTTCTTTGGGCCATTTGGCCTGGGAGCCGGCTGCTCATGCTCCACCATGCTGGCAGCCGCAGCTGCCACTTCTCAGCTCTCCCTGCAGCTAACACAAGCGCCTGGCAGGGACCAGAGCGCTTCTCATGCATCCCTGGCCAAGAATCACAGCAGCCAAACAAGTTGTGGAAGGCAAAAAGTCTGCTCGTCATCGCTACATGTCACGCTTTGGAAGAGATGCCACGGTACCACTCACCCCTTCTTCCTCTTCTTCCTCTCCTTCTTCTTCTTCTTCTTCTTCTTCTTCTTCTTCTGCCTCTTTTTCTTCTTCTTCTTCTTCCTCTTCTTCTTCTTCTTCTTCTTCTTCTTCTTCTTCTTCTTCTTCCTCATTTGTGCATGGTCAGTCCCACAACTCCTTGTCAAGGTTCTCCCTCTGCAGGAACCGCGCACAGCTTGGCCTCTATTCCTGCTGCTGCTCTCTGCAGCTCTGGGACTTGCCTTTGCCAGCCTGCAAGGGATCTTTTCTCAGGCTAAACTGAAGAATGCCTCAGCCTACTCCTGGCTACACTTGGGCTTGAGCTAATGCTTGTGAGCCTGGGTTCTGAAACAGAGTCACAAAGGGAAAAAAAATGACACGAAGAAACATCACATGAATTAACATAAAATCAAGAAAATTAAGAAATTAACAACAAAATAAAATAAAATTCATTGTGTTCTGTGTCCTTGACATTGATTTTGGAACTGAAAACCCTCTGTCCTTTCAGGCAAACAGTCTCTTAGATATTGGACTGGCGGAGAGGAGAGGAGAGGAGAGGAGAGGAGAGGAGAGGAGAGGAGAGGAGAGGAGAGGAGAGCAGTTCTGCTCTGTCAGGCCTGCAGTTCTGCGTGACAAGCCCTGAGCGAGCCCTGAGGCCTCCATACATGATACTACAGGCAGTATTGCTACTGGAAGGAAGGCTGCACTGGCAACAAATCCACACTGTCCTTTTGCAAAAAAGGGACTCTATTAGGTTGCTTACTCCCCTATTTTGTAGCTACAGGGACTGATTTGGAGCCAGCACCCCAAAGGCTTCCTCCAAAGGGCTGCACATATGCGTCTGTGTCAGCCCCATGTCACAATGCCAGCACCCGGCAACGCAGTGGTCACCAGGCCCCACGCAGGATCCAGAGGAGCAGCCTCCCGTGTCCACTGCCAGAGCTGGCCCGGGGGCAGCCCCAGCACATCTGACAGGAAGCTCTTGAGGAGCTGCTGGAATCACAGGCCAGGGGCTGAGGGAAGAAAACCTTGCAGGAGGCTGCTGGAGGTTCTCCGCTGCAAGACAATCTGCTGGCAGGGCCACCTTCCAAGCTCGGCTCATGGATGCAAATCCTTTTCAACTGGATAGCAGTGGCAAGACCAAGGCAATTCCTTCTTGAGGAGCACTGCACAGCTCACCATCCTCATCTCCTACACAGCAACGCTCAGGAGCCGTAAGAGATAGGACGTCGAGGGCTTGCAAGGGCTTGCAAGGGCTTGCAGTGCTTTGGAACACCCACTGGTGTCCTACACAGGGACAGCAAGGATTCTTGCCCACAAGGTCTATCAGCTCAGAGGCACTTGGGCACTCTGGCAAGTCCGCCAGATAGCTCCAGCTCAAGGGAGGATAGGGCTTGGGCAGCTCCTGGGAAGCATGAGCAGCCTGTGGGACAAGGAGCCAGGTCTGGCTCACATGCTCAGGGAACAGCCCATGGCCAGCACTGGGCTCAGCAAGGAACTTTTTCCCCCGGGGCACATTGGCACTGGTCCCCGGCGGTTTTTTGCCTTCCTCTGCGGTTCTCAGCACCGCCCCTTGCCACCATTTCTTTGGGCCATTTGGCCTGGGAGCCGGCTGCTCATGCTCCACCATGCTGGCAGCCGCAGCTACCACTTCTCAGCTCTCCCTGCAGGTAATACAAGCGCCTGGCAGGGACCAGAGCGCTTCTCATGCATCCCTGGCCAAGAAGCACAACAGCCAAACAAGTTGTGGAAGGCAAAAAGTCTGCTCGTCATCGCTACATGTCATGCTTTGAAAGAGATGCCACGGTACCACTCACCCCTTCTTCCTCTTCTTCCTCTTCTTCTTCTTCTTCTTCTTCCTCTTCTTCTTCCTCCTCTTTTGTGCATGGTCAGTCCCACAACTCCTTGTCAAGGTTCTCCCTCTGCAGGAACCGCGCACAGCTTGGCCTCTATTCCTGCTGCTGCTCTCTGCAGCTCTGGGACTTGCCTTTGCCAGCCTGCAAGGGATCTTTCCTCAGGCTAAACTGAAGAATGCCTCAGCCTACTCCTGGCTACACTTGGGCTTGAGCTAATGCTTGTGAGCCTGGGTTCTGAAACAGAGTCACAAAGGGAAAAAAAATGACACGAAGAAACATCACATGAATTAACATAAAATCAAGAAAATTAATAAATTAACAACAAAATAAAATAAAATTCATTGTGTTATGTGTCCTTGACATTGATTTTGGAACTGAAAACCCTCTGTCCTTTCAGGCAAACAGTTTCTTAGATATTGGACTGGCGGACAGGAGAGGAGAGGAGAGGAGAGGAGAGGAGAGGAGAGCAGTTCTGCTCTGTCAGGCCTGCAGTTCTGCGTGACAAGCCCTGAGCGAGCCCTGAGGCCTCCATACATGATACTACAGGCAGTATTGCTACTGGAAGTAAGGCTGCACTGGCAACAAATCCACACTGTCTTTTTGCAAAAAAGGGACTCTATTAGGTTGCTTACTCCCCTATTTTGTAGGTACAGGGACTGATTTGGAGCCAGCACCCCAAAGGCTTCCTCCAAAGGGCTGCACATATGCGGCTGTGTCACCCCCATGTCACAATGCCAGCACCCGGCAACGCAGTGGTCACCAGGCCCCACGCAGGATCCAGAGGAGCAGCCTCCCGTGTCCACTGCCAGAGCTGGCCCGGGGGCAGCCCCAGCACATCTGACAGGAAGCACTTGAGGAGCTGCTGGAATCACAGGCCAGGGGCTGAGGGAAGAAAACCTTGCATGAGGCTGCTGGAGGTTCTCCGCTGCAAGACAATCTGCTGGCAGGGCCACCTTCCAAGCTCGGCTCATGGATGCAAATCCTTTTCAACTGGATAGCAGTGGCAAGACCAAGGCAATTCCTTCTTGAGGAGCACTGCAGAGCTCACCATCCTCATCTCCTACAGAGCAACGCTCAGGAGCCGTAAGAGATAGGATGTCGAGGGCTTGCAAGGGCTTGCAAGGGCTTGCAGTGCTTTGGAACACCCCCTGGTGTCCTACACAGGGACAGCAAGGATTCTTGCCCACAACGTCTAGCAGCTCAGAGGCACTTGGGCACTCTGGCAAGTCTGCGACATAGCTTCAGCTCAAGGGAGGATAGGGCTTGGGCAGCTCCTGGGAAGCATGAGCAGCCTGTGGGACTAGGAGCCAGGTCTGGCTCACATGCTCAGGGAACAGCCCATGGCCAGCACTGGGCTCAGCAAGGAACTTTTTACCCCGCGGCACATTGGCACTGGTCCCCGGCGGTTTTTTGCCTTCCTCTGCGGTTCTCAGCACTGCCCCTTGCCACCATTTCTTTGGGCCATTTGGCCTGGGAGCCGGCTGCTCATGCTCCACCATGCTGGCAGCCGCAGCTGCCACTTCTCAGCTCTCCCTGCAGGTAACACAAGCGCATGGCAGGGACCAGAGCGCTTCTCATGCATCCCTGCCCAAGAAGCACAACAGCCAAACAAGTTGTGCAAGGCAAAAAGTCTGCTCGTCATCGCTACATGTCACGCTTTGTAAGAGATGCCACAGTACCACTCACCCCTTCTTCCTCGTCTTCCTCTTCTTCTTCTTCTTCTTCTTCTTCTTCTTCTTCTTCTTCCTCCTCTTTTGTGCATGGTCAGTCCCACAACTCCTTGTCAAGGTTCTCCCTCTGCAGGAACCGCGCACAGCTTGGCCTCTATTCCTGCTGCTGCTCTCTGCAGCTCTGGGACTTGCCTTTGCCAGCCTGCAAGGGATCTTTTCTCAGGCTGAACTGAAGAATGCCTCAGCCTACTCCTGGCTACACTTGGGCTTGAGCTAATGCTTGTGAGCCTGGGTTCTGAAACAGAGTCACAAAGGGAAAAAAAATGACACGAAGAAACATCACATGAATTAACATAAAATCAAGAAAATTAATAAATTAACAACAAAATAAAATAAAATTCATTGTGTTCTGTGTCCTTGAAATTGATTTTGGAACTGAAAACCCTCTGTCCTTTCAGGCAAACAGTCTCTTAGATATTGGACTGGCGGAGAGGAGAGGAGAGGAGAGGAGAGGAGAGGAGAGGAGAGGAGAGGAGAGGAGAGGAGAGGAGAGCATTTCTGCTCTGTCAGGCCTGCAGTTCTGCGTGACAAGCCCTGAGCGAGCCCTGAGGCCTCCATACATGATACTACAGGCAGTATTGCTACTGGAAGGAAGGCTGCACTGGCAACAAATCCACACTGTCTTTTTGCAAAAAAGGGACTCTATTAGGTTGCTTACTCCCCTATTTTGTAGGTACAGGGACTGATTTGGAGCCAGCACCCCAAAGGCTTCCTCCAAAGGGCTGCACATATGCGGCTGTGTCAGCCCCATGTCACAATGCCAGCACCCGGCAACGCAGTGGTCACCAGGCCCCACGCAGGATCCAGAGGAGCAGCCTCCCGTGTCCACTGCCAGAGCTGGCCCGGGGGCAGCCCCAGCACATCTGACAGGAAGCACTTGAGGAGCTGCTGGAATCACAGGCCAGGGGCTGAGGGAAGAAAACCTTGCAGGAGGCTGCTGGAGGTTCTCCGCTGCAAGACAATCTGCTGGCAGGGCCACCTTCCAAGCTCGGCTCATGGATGCAAATCCTTTTCAACTGGATAGCACTGGCAAGACCAAGGCAATTCCTTCTTGAGGAGCACTGCACAGCTCACCATCCTCATCTCCTACAGAGCAACGCTCAGGAGCCGTAAGAGATAGGATGTCGATGGCTTGCAAGTGCTTGCAAGGGCTTGCAGTGTTTTGGAACACCCCCTGGTGTCCTACACAGGGACAGCAAGGATTCTTGCCCACAACGTCTAGCAGCTCAGAGGCACTTGGGCACTCTGGCAAGTCCGCCAGATAGCTCCAGCTCAAGGAAGGATAGGGCTTGGGCAGCTCCTGGGAAGCATGAGCAGCCTGTGGGACAAGGAGCCAGGTCTGGCTCACATGCTCAGGGAACAGCCCATGGCCAGCACTGGGCTCAGCAAGGAACTTTTTCCCCCGGGGCACATTGGCACTGGTCCCCGGCGGTTTTTTGCCTTCCTCTGCAGTTCTCAGCACCGTCCCTTGCCACCATTTCTTTGGGCCATTTGGCCTGGGAGCCGGCTGCTCATGCTCCACCGTGCTGGCAGCCGCAGCTGCCACTTCTCAGCTCTCCCTGCAGCTAACACAAGCGCCTGGCAGGGACCAGAGCGCTTCTCATGCATCCCTGCCCAAGAAGCACAGCAGCCAAACAAGTTGTGCAAGGCAAAAAGTCTGCTCGTCATCGCTACATGTCACGCTTTGGAAGAGATGCCACGGTACCACTCACCTCTTCTTCCTCTTCTTCCTCTTCTTCTTCCTCTTCTTCTTCTTCTTCTTCTTCTTCTTCCTCCTCTTTTGTGCATGGTCAGTCCCACAAGTCCTTGTCAAGGTTCTCCCTCTGCAGGAACCGCGCACAGCTTGGCCTCTATTCCTGCTGCTGCTCTCTGCAGCTCTGGGACTTGCCTTTGCCAGCCTGCAAGGGATCTTTTCTCAGGCTAAACTGAAGAATGCCTCAGCCTACTCCTGGCTACACTTGGGCTTGAGCTAATGCTTGTGAGCCTGGGTTCTGAAACAGAGTCACAAAGGGAAAAAAAATGACACGAAGAAACATAACATGAATTAACATCAAATCAAGAAAATTAATAAATTAACAACAAAATAAAATAAAATTCATTGTGTTCTGTGTCCTTGAAATTGATTTTGGAACTGAAAACCCTCTGTCCTTTCAGGCAAACAGTCTCTTAGATATTGGACTGGCGGACAGGAGAGGAGAGGAGAGGAGAGGAGAGGAGAGGAGAGGAGAGCAGTTCTGCTCTGTCAGGCCTGCAGTTCTATGTGACAAGCCCTGAGCGAGCCCTGAGGCCTCCATACATGATACTACAGGCAGTATTGCTACTGGAAGTAAGGCTGCACTGGCAACAAATCCACACTGTCTTTTTGCAAAAAAGGGACTCTATTAGGTTGCTTACTCCCCTATTTTGTAGGTACAGGGACTGATTTGGAGCCAGCACCCCAAAGGCTTCCTCCAAAGGGCTGCACATATGCGGCTGTGTCACCCCCATGTCACGATGCCAGCACCCGGCAATGCAGTGGTCACGAGGCCCGACGCAGGATCCAGAGGAGCAGCCTCCCGTGTCCACTGCCAGAGCTGGCCCGGGGGCAGCCCCAGCATATCTGACAGGAAGCACTTGAGGAGCTGCTGGAATCACAGGCCAGGGGCTGAGGGAAGAAAACCTTGCATGAGGCTGCTGGAGGTTCTCCGCTGCAAGACAATCTGCTGGCAGGGCCACCTTCCAAGCTCGGCTCATGGATGCAAATCCTTTTCAACTGGATAGCAGTGGCAAGACCAAGGCAATTCCTTCTTGAGGAGCACTGCACAGCTCACCATCCTCATCTCCTACAGAGCAACGCTCAGGAGCCGTAAGAGATAGGATGTCGAGGGCTTGCAAGGGCTTGCAAGGGCTTGCAGTGCTTTGGAACACCCCCTGGTGTCCTACACAGGGACAGCAAGGATTCTTGCCCACAAGGTCTAGCAGCTCAGAGGCACTTGGGCACTCTGGCAAGTCCGCGACATAGCTCCAGCTCAAGGGAGGATAGGGCTTGGGCAGCTCCTGGGAAGCATGAGCAGCCTGTGGGACAAGGAGCCAGGTCTGGCTCACATGCTCAGGGAACAGCCCATGGCCAGCACTGGGCTCAGCAAGGAACTTTTTCCCCCGGGGCACATTGGCACTGGTCCCCGGCGGTTTTTTGCCTTCCTCTGCGGTTCTCAGCAGTTCCCCTTGCCACCATTTCTTTGGGCCATTTGGCCTGGGAGCCGGCTGCTCATGCTCCACCATGCTGGCAGCCGCAGCTGCCACTTCTCAGCTCTCCCTGCAGGTAACACAAGCGCCTGGCAGGGACCAGAGCGCTTCTCATGCATCCCTGCCCAAGAAGCACAGCAGCCAAACAAGTTGTGGAAGGCAAAAAGTCTGCTCGTCATCGCTACATGTCACGCTTTGGAAGAGATGCCACGGTACCACTCAACTCTTCTTCCTCTTCTTCCTCTTCTTCCTCTTCTTCCTCTTCATCTTCTTCTTCTTCTTCTTCTTCTTCCTCCTCTTTTGTGCATGGTCAGTCCCACAACTCCTTGTCAAGGTTCTCCCTCTGCAGGAACCGCGCACAGCTTGGCCTCTATTCCTGCTGCTGCTCTCTGCAGCTCTGGGACTTGCCTTTGCCAGCCTGCAAGGGATCTTTTCTCAGGCTAAACTGAAGAATGCCTCAGCCTACTCCTGGCTACACTTGGGCTTGAGCTAATGCTTGTGAGCCTGGGTTCTGAAACAGAGTCACAAAGGGAAAAAAAATGACACGAAGAAACATCACATGAATTAACATAAAATCAAGAAAATTACTAAATTAACAACAAAATAAAATAAAATCCATTGTCTTAGGTGTCATTGACATTGATTTTGGAACTGAAACCCCTCTGTCCTTTCAGGCAAACAGTCTCTTAGATATTGGACTGGCGGACAGTAGAGGAGAGGAGAGGAGAGGAGAGGAGAGCAGTTCTGCTCTGTCAGGCCTGCAGTTCTGCGTGACAAGCCCTGAGCGAGCCCTGAGGCCTCCATACATGATACTACAGGCAGGATTGCTACTGGAAGGAAGGCTGCACTGGCAACAAATCCACACTGTCTTTTTGCAAAAAAGGGACTCTATTAGGTTGCTTACTCCCCTATTTTGTAGCTACAGGGACTGATTTGGAGCCAGCACCCCAAAGGCTTCCTCCAAAGGGCTGCACATATGCGGCTGTGTCAGCCCCATGTCACAATGCCAGCACCCGGCAACGCAGTGGTCACGAGGCTCCACGCAGGATCCAGAGGAGCAGCCTCCCGTGTCCACTGCCAGAGCTGGCCCGGGGGCAGCCCCAGCACATCTGACAGGAAGCACTTGAGGAGCTGCTGGAATCACAGGCCAGGGGCTGAGGGAAGAAAACCTTGCATGAGGCTGCTGGAGGTTCTCCGCTGCAAGACAATCTGCTGGCAGGGCCACCTTCCAAGCTCGGCTCATGGATGCAAATCCTTTTCAACTGGATAGCAGTGGCAAGACCAAGGCAATTCCTTCTTGAGGAGCACTGCACAGCTCACCATCCTCATCTCCTACAGAGCAATGCTCAGGAGTCGTAAGAGATAGGATGTCGAGGGCTTGCAAGGGCTTGCAAGGGCTTGCAGTACTTTGGAACACCCACTGGTGTCCTACACAGGGACAGCAAGGATTCTTGCCCACAAGGTCTATCAGCTCAGAGGCACTTGGGCACTCTGGCAAGTCCGCGACATAGCTCCAGCTCAAGGGAGGATAGGGCTTGGGCAGCTCCTGGGAAGCGTGAGCAGCCTGTGGGACAAGGAGCCAGGTCTGGCTCACATGCTCAGGGAACAGCCCATGGCCAGCACTGGGCTCAGCAAGGAACTTTTTCCCCCGGGGCACATTGGCACTGGTCCCCGGTGGTTTTTTGCCTTCCTCTGCAGTTCTCAGCACCGCCCCTTGCCACCATTTCTTTGGGCCATTTGGCCTGGGAGCCGGCTGCTCATGCTCCACCATGCTGGCAGCCGCAGCTGCCACTTCTCAGCTCTCCCTGCAGCTAACACAAGCGCCTGGCAGGGACCAGAGCGCTTCTCATGCATCCCTGGCCAAGAAGCACAGCAGCCAAACAAGTTGTGGAAGGCAAAAAGTCTGCTCGTCATCGCTACATGTCACGCTTTGGAAGAGATGCCACGGTACCACTCACCTCTTCTTCCTCTTCTTCCTCTTCTTCTTCTTCTTCTTCTTCTTCTTCTTCTTCCTCCTCTTTTGTGCATGGTCAGTCCCACAACTCCTTGTCAAGGTTCTCCCTCTGCAGGAACCGCGGACAGCTTGGCCTCTATTCCTGCTGCTGCTCTCTGCAGCTCTGGGACTTGCCTTTGCCAGCCTGCAAGGAATCTTTTCTCAGGCTAAACTGAAGAATGCCTCAGCCTACTCCTGGCTACACTTGGGCTTGAGCTAATGCTTGTGAGCCTGGGTTCTGAAACAGAGTCACAAAGGGAAAAAAAATGACACAAAGAAACATCACATGAATTAACATAAAATCAAGAAAATTAATAAATTAACAACAAAATAAAATACAATTCATTGTGTTCTGTGTCCTTGAAATTGATTTTGGAACTGAAAACCCTCTGTCCTTTCAGGCAAACAGTCTCTTAGATATTGGACTAGCGGACAGGAGAGGAGAGGAGAAGAGAGGAGAGGAGAGGAGAGGAGAGGAGAGGAGAGGCGAGGCGAGGCGAGGAGAGGAGAGGAGAGGAGAGGAGAGGAGAGGAGAGGAGAGGAGAGGAGAGGAGAGGAGAGGAGAGGAGAGGAGAGGAGAGCAGTTCTGCTCTGTCAGGCCTGCAGTTCTGCGTGACAAGCCCTGAGCGAGCCCTGAGACCTCCATACATGATACTACAGGCAGTATTGCTACTGGAAGTAAGGCTGCACTGGCAACAAATCCACACTGTCTTTTTGCAAAAAAGGGACTCTATTAGGTTGCTTACTCCCCTATTTTGTAGGTACAGGGACTGATTTGGAGCCAGCACCCCAAAGGCTTCCTCCAAAGGGCTGCACATATGCGGCTGTGTCACCCCCATGTCACAATGCCAGCACCCGGCAACGCAGTGGTCACCAGGCCCCACGCAGGATCCAGAGGAGCAGCCTCCCGTGTCCACTGCCAGAGCTGGCCCGGGGGCAGCCCCAGCACATCTGACAGGAAGCACTTGAGGAGCTGCTGGAATCACAGGCCAGGGGCTGAGGGAAGAAAACCTTGCATGAGGCTGCTGGAGGTTCTCCGCTGCAAGACAATCTGCTGGCAGGGCCACCTTCCAAGCTCGGCTCATGGATGCAAATCCTTTTCAACTGGATAGCAGTGGCAAGACCAAGGCAATTCCTTCTTGAGGAGCACTGCACAGCTCACCATCCTCATCTCCTACACAGCAACGCTCAGGAGCCGTAAGAGATAGGATGTCGAGGGCTTGCAAGGGCTTGCAAGGGCTTGCAGTGCTTTGGAACACCCCCTGGTGTCCTACACAGGGACAGCAAGGATTCTTGCCCACAAGGTCTATCAGCTCAGAGGCACTTGGGCACTCTGGCAAGTCCGCGACATAGCTCCAGCTCAAGGGAGGATAGGGCTTGGGCAGCTCCTGGGAAGCATAAGCAGCCTGTGGGACAAGGAGCCAGGTCTGGCTCACATGCTCAGGGAACAGCCCATGGCCAGCACTGGGCTCAGCAAGGAACTTTTTCCCCCGGGGCACATTGGCACTGGTCCCCGGTGGTTTTTTGCCTTCCTCTGCAGTTCTCAGCACCGCCCCTTGCCACCATTTCTTTGGGCCATTTGGCCTGGGAGCCGGCTGCTCATGCTCCACCATGCTGGCAGCCGCAGCTGCCACTTCTCAGCTCTCCCTGCAGCTAACACAAGCGCCTGGCAGGGACCAGAGCGCTTCTCATGCATCCCTGGCCAAGAAGCACAGCAGCCAAACAAGTTGTGGAAGGCAAAAAGTCTGCTCGTCATCGCTACATGTCACGCTTTGGAAGAGATGCCACGGTACCACTCACCTCTTCTTCCTCTTCTTCCTCTTCTTCTTCTTCTTCTTCTTCTTCTTCTTCTTCCTCCTCTTTTGTGCATGGTCAGTCCCCCAACTCCTTGTCAAGGTTCTCCCTCTGCAGGAACCGCGGACAGCTTGGCCTCTATTCCTGCTGCTGCTCTCTGCAACTCTGGGACTTGCCTTTGCCAGCCTGCAAGGGATCTTTTCTCAGGCTAAACTGAAGAATGCCTCAGCCTACTCCTGGCTACACTTGGGCTTCAGCTAATGCTTGTGAGCCTGGGTTCTGAAACAGAGTCACAAAGGGAAAAAAAATGACACGAAGAAACATCACATGAATTAACATAAAATCAAGAAAATTAATAAATTAACAACAAAATAAAATACAATTCATTGTGTTCTGTGTCCTTGAAATTGATTTTGGAACTGAAAACCCTCTGTCCTTTCAGGCAAACAGTCTCTTAGATATTGGACTAGCGGACAGGAGAGGAGAGGAGAAGAGAGGAGAGGAGAGGAGAGGAGAGGAGAGGAGAGGCGAGGCGAGGCGAGGAGAGGAGAGGAGAGGAGAGGAGAGGAGAGGAGAGGAGAGGAGAGGAGAGGAGAGCAGTTCTGCTCTGTCAGGCCTGCAGTTCTGCGTGACAAGCCCTGAGCGAGCCCTGAGGCCTCCATACATGATACTACAGGCAGTATTGCTACTGGAAGTAAGGCTGCACTGGCAACAAATCCACACTGTCTTTTTGCAAAAAAGGGACTCTATTAGGTTGCTTACTCCCCTATTTTGTAGCTACAGGGACTGATTTGGAGCCAGCACCCCAAAGGCTTCCTCCAAAGGGCTGCACATATGCGGCTGTGTCACCCCCATGTCACAATGCCAGCACCCGGCAACGCAGTTGTCACGAGGCTCCACGCAGGATCCAGAGGAGCAGCCTCCCGTGTCCACTGCCAGAGCTGGCCCGGGGGCAGCCCCAGCACATCTGACAGGAAGCACTTGAGGAGCTGCTGGAATCACAGGCCAGGGGCTGAGGGAAGAAAACCTTGCATGAGGCTGCTGGAGGTTCTCCGCTGCAAGACAATCTGCTGGCAGGGCCACCTTCCAAGCTCGGCTCATGGATGCAAATCCTTTTCAACTGGATAGCAGTGGCAAGACCAAGGCAATTCCTTCTTGAGGAACACTGCACAGCTCACCATCCTCATCTCCTACAGAGCAACGCTCAGGAGTCGTAAGAGATAGGATGTCGAGGGCTTGCAAGGGCTTGCAAGGGCTTGCAGTGCTTTGGAACACCCACTGGTGTCCTACACAGGGACAGCAAGGATTCTTGCCCACAAGGTCTATCAGCTCAGAGGCACTTGGGCACTCTGGCAAGTCCGTGACATAGCTCCAGCTCAAGGGAGGATAGGGCTTGGGCAGCTCCTGGGAAGCATGAGCAGCCTGTGGGACAAGGAGCCAGGTCTGGCTCACATGCTCAGGGAACAGCCCATGGCCAGCACTGGGCTCAGCAAGGAACTTTTTCCCCCGGGGCACATCGGCACTGGTCCCCGGCGGATTTTTGCCTTCCTCTGCACTTCTCAGCACCGCCCCTTGCCACCATTTCTTTGGGCCATTTGGCCTGGGAGCCGGCTGCTCATGCTCCACCATGCTGGCAGCCGGAACTGCCACTTCTCAGCTCTCCCTGCAGCTAACACAAGCGCCTGGCAGGGACCAGAGCACTTCTCATGCATCCCTGCCCAAGAAGCACAGCAGCCAAACAAGTTGTGCAAGGCAAAAAGTCTGCTCGTCATCGCTACATGTCACGTTTTGGAAGAGATGCCACGGTACCACTCACCTCTTCTTCCTCTTCTTCCTCTTCTTCTTCTTCTTCTTCTTCTTCTTCTTCTTCTTCTTCCTCCTCTTTTGTGCATGGTCAGTCCCACAACTCCTTGTCAAGGTTCTCCTTCTGCAGGAACCGCGGACAGCTTGGCCTCTATTCCTGCTGCTGCTCTCTGCAGCTCTGGGACTTGCCTTTGCCAGCCTGCAAGGGATCTTTTCTCAGGCTAAACTGAACAATGCCTCAGCCTACTCCTGGCTACACTTGGGCTTGAGCTAATGCTTGTGAGCCTGGGTTCTGAAACAGAGTCACAAAGGGAAAAAAAATGACACGAAGAAACATAACATGAATTAACATAAAATGAAGAAAATTAATAAATTAACAACAAAATAAAATAAAATTCATTGTGTTCTGTGTCCTTGAAATTGATTTTGGAACTGAAAACCCTCTGTCCTTTCAGGCAAACAGTCTCTTAGATATTGGACTGGCGGACAGGAGAGAAGAGAAGAGGAGAGGAGAGGAGAGGAGAGGAGAGGCGAGGAGAGGCGAGGCGAGGCGAGGAGAGGAGAGGAGAGGAGAGGAGAGGAGAGGAGAGGAGAGGAGAGGAGAGGAGAGGAGAGGAGAGCAGTTCTGCTCTGTCAGGCCTGCAGTTCTGCGTGACAAGCCCTGAGCGAGCCCTGAGGCCTCCATACATGATACTACAGGCAGTATTGCTACTGGAAGTAAGGCTGCACTGGCAACAAATCCACACTGTCTTTTTGCAAAAAAGGGACTCTATTAGGTTGCTTACTCCCCTATTTTGTAGGTACAGGGACTGATTTGGAGCCAGCACTCCAAAGGCTTCCTCCAAAGGGCTGCACATATGCGGCTGTGTCACCCCCATGTCACAATGCCAGCACCCGGCAACGCAGTGGTCACCAGGCCCCACGCAGGATCCAGAGGAGCAGCCTCCCGTGTCCACTGCCAGAGCTGGCCCGGGGGCAGCCCCAGCACATCTGACAGGAAGCACTTGAGGAGCTGCTGGAATCACAGGCCAGGGGCTGAGGGAAGAAAACCTTGCATGAGGCTGCTGGAGGTTCTCCGCTGCAAGACAATCTGCTGGCAGGGCCACCTTCCAAGCTCGGCTCATGGATGCAAATCCTTTTCAACTGGATAGCAGTGGCAAGACCAAGGCAATTCCTTCTTGAGGAGTACTGCAGAGCTCACCATCCTCATCTCCTACACAGCAACGCTCAGGAGCCGTAAGAGATAGGATGTCGAGGGCTTGCAAGGGCTTGCAAGGGCTTGCAGTACTTTGGAAAACCCACTGGTGTCCTACACAGGGACAGCAAGGATTCTTGCCCACAAGGTCTATCAGCTCAGAGGCACTTGGGCACTCTGGCAAGTCCGCGACATAGCTCCAGCTCAAGGGAGGATAGGGCTTGGGCAGCTCCTGGCAAGCATGAGCAGCCTGTGGGACAAGGAGCCAGGTCTGGCTCACATGCTCAGGGAACAGCCCATGGCCAGCACTGGGCTCAGCAAGGAACTTTTTCCCCCGGGGCACATCGGCACTGGTCCCCGGCGGTTTTTTGCCTTCCTCTGCACTTCTCAGCACCGCCCCTTGCCACCATTTCTTTGGGCCATTTGGCCTGGGAGCCGGCTGCTCATGCTCCACCATGCTGGCAGCCGCAGCTGCCACTTCTCAGCTCTCCCTGCAGCTAACACAAGCGCCTGGCAGGGACCAGAGCGCTTCTCATGCATCCCTGCCCAAGAAGCACAGCAGCCAAACAAGTTGTGCAAGGCAAAAAGTCTGCTCGTCATCGCTACATGTCACGCTTTGGAAGAGATGCCACGGTACCACTCACCTCTTCTTCCTCTTCTTCTTCCTCTTCTTCTTCTTCTTCTTCTTCTTCTTCTTCCTCCTCTTTTGTGCATGGTCAGTCCCACAACTCCTTGTCAAGGTTCTCCCTCTGCAGGAACCGTGGACAGCTTGGCCTCTATTCCTGCTGCTGCTCTCTGCAGCTCTGGGACTTGCCTTTGCCAGCCTGCAAGGGATCTTTTCTCAGGCTAAACTGAAGAATGCCTCAGCCTACTCCTGGCTACGCTTGGGCTTGAGCTAATGCTTGTGAGCCTGGGTTCTGAAACAGAGTCACAAAGGGAAAAAAAATGACACGAAGAAACATAACATGAATTAACATAAAATCAAGAAAATTAATAAATTAACAACAAAATAAAATACAATTCATTGTGTTCTGTGTCCTTGACATTGATTTTGGAACTGAAAACCCTCTGTCCTTTCAGGGAAACAGTCTCTTAGATATTGGACTGGCGGACAGGAGAGGAGAGGAGAAGAGAGGAGAGGAGAGGAGAGGAGAGGAGAGGCGAGGAGAGGAGAGGAGAGGAGAGGAGAGGAGAGGAGAGGAGAGGAGAGGAGAGGAGAGGAGAGGAGAGGAGAGGAGAGGAGAGCAGTTCTGCTCTGTCAGGCCTGCAGTTCTGCGTGACAAGCCCTGAGCGAGCCCTGAGGCCTCCATACATGATACTACAGGCAGTATTGCTACTGGAAGTAAGGCTGCACTGGCAACAAATCCACACTGTCTTTTTGCAAAAAAGGGACTCTATTAGGTTGCTTACTCCCCTATTTTGTAGCTACAGGGACTGATTTGGAGCCAGCACCCCAAAGGCTTCCTCCAAAGGGCTGCACATATGCGGCTGTGTCACCCCCATGTCACAATGCCAGCACCCGGCAACGCAGTTGTCACGAGGCTCCACGCAGGATCCAGAGGAGCAGCCTCCCGTGTCCACTGCCAGAGCTGGCCCGGGGGCAGCCCCAGCACATCTGACAGGAAGCACTTGAGGAGCTGCTGGAATCACAGGCCAGGGGCTGAGGGAAGAAAACCTTGCATGAGGCTGCTGGAGGTTCTCCGCTGCAAGACAATCTGCTGGCAGGGCCACCTTCCAAGCTCGGCTCATGGATGCAAATCCTTTTCAACTGGATAGCAGTGGCAAGACCAAGGCAATTCCTTCTTGAGGAACACTGCACAGCTCACCATCCTCATCTCCTACAGAGCAACGCTCAGGAGTCGTAAGAGATAGGATGTCGAGGGCTTGCAAGGGCTTGCAAGGGCTTGCAGTGCTTTGGAACACCCACTGGTGTCCTACACAGGGACAGCAAGGATTCTTGCCCACAAGGTCTATCAGCTCAGAGGCACTTGGGCACTCTGGCAAGTCCGCGACATAGCTCCAGCTCAAGGGAGGATAGGGCTTGGGCAGCTCCTGGGAAGCATGAGCAGCCTGTGGGACAAGGAGCCAGGTCTGGCTCACATGCTCAGGGAACAGCCCATGGCCAGCACTGGGCTCAGCAAGGAACTTTTTCCCCCGGGGCACATCGGCACTGGTCCCCGGCGGATTTTTGCCTTCCTCTGCACTTCTCAGCACCGCCCCTTGCCACCATTTCTTTGGGCCATTTGGCCTGGGAGCCGGCTGCTCATGCTCCACCATGCTGGCAGCCGGAACTGCCACTTCTCAGCTCTCCCTGCAGCTAACACAAGCGCCTGGCAGGGACCAGAGCACTTCTCATGCATCCCTGCCCAAGAAGCACAGCAGCCAAACAAGTTGTGCAAGGCAAAAAGTCTGCTCGTCATCGCTACATGTCACGTTTTGGAAGAGATGCCACGGTACCACTCACCTCTTCTTCCTCTTCTTCCTCTTCTTCTTCTTCTTCTTCTTCTTCTTCTTCTTCTTCTTCCTCCTCTTTTGTGCATGGTCAGTCCCACAACTCCTTGTCAAGGTTCTCCTTCTGCAGGAACCGCGGACAGCTTGGCCTCTATTCCTGCTGCTGCTCTCTGCAGCTCTGGGACTTGCCTTTGCCAGCCTGCAAGGGATCTTTTCTCAGGCTAAACTGAACAATGCCTCAGCCTACTCCTGGCTACACTTGGGCTTGAGCTAATGCTTGTGAGCCTGGGTTCTGAAACAGAGTCACAAAGGGAAAAAAAATGACACGAAGAAACATAACATGAATTAACATAAAATGAAGAAAATTAATAAATTAACAACAAAATAAAATAAAATTCATTGTGTTCTGTGTCCTTGAAATTGATTTTGGAACTGAAAACCCTCTGTCCTTTCAGGCAAACAGTCTCTTAGATATTGGACTGGCGGACAGGAGAGAAGAGAAGAGGAGAGGAGAGGAGAGGAGAGGAGAGGCGAGGAGAGGCGAGGCGAGGCGAGGCGAGGAGAGGAGAGGAGAGGAGAGGAGAGGAGAGGAGAGGAGAGGAGAGGAGAGGAGAGGAGAGGAGAGCAGTTCTGCTCTGTCAGGCCTGCAGTTCTGCGTGACAAGCCCTGAGCGAGCCCTGAGGCCTCCATACATGATACTACAGGCAGTATTGCTACTGGAAGTAAGGCTGCACTGGCAACAAATCCACACTGTCTTTTTGCAAAAAAGGGACTCTATTAGGTTGCTTACTCCCCTATTTTGTAGGTACAGGGACTGATTTGGAGCCAGCACTCCAAAGGCTTCCTCCAAAGGGCTGCACATATGCGGCTGTGTCACCCCCATGTCACAATGCCAGCACCCGGCAACGCAGTGGTCACCAGGCCCCACGCAGGATCCAGAGGAGCAGCCTCCCGTGTCCACTGCCAGAGCTGGCCCGGGGGCAGCCCCAGCACATCTGACAGGAAGCACTTGAGGAGCTGCTGGAATCACAGGCCAGGGGCTGAGGGAAGAAAACCTTGCATGAGGCTGCTGGAGGTTCTCCGCTGCAAGACAATCTGCTGGCAGGGCCACCTTCCAAGCTCGGCTCATGGATGCAAATCCTTTTCAACTGGATAGCAGTGGCAAGACCAAGGCAATTCCTTCTTGAGGAGTACTGCAGAGCTCACCATCCTCATCTCCTACACAGCAACGCTCAGGAGCCGTAAGAGATAGGATGTCGAGGGCTTGCAAGGGCTTGCAAGGGCTTGCAGTACTTTGGAAAACCCACTGGTGTCCTACACAGGGACAGCAAGGATTCTTGCCCACAAGGTCTATCAGCTCAGAGGCACTTGGGCACTCTGGCAAGTCCGCGACATAGCTCCAGCTCAAGGGAGGATAGGGCTTGGGCAGCTCCTGGGAAGCATGAGCAGCCTGTGGGACAAGGAGCCAGGTCTGGCTCACATGCTCAGGGAACAGCCCATGGCCAGCACTGGGCTCAGCAAGGAACTTTTTCCCCCGGGGCACATCGGCACTGGTCCCCGGCGGTTTTTTGCCTTCCTCTGCACTTCTCAGCACCGCCCCTTGCCACCATTTCTTTGGGCCATTTGGCCTGGGAGCCGGCTGCTCATGCTCCACCATGCTGGCAGCCGCAGCTGCCACTTCTCAGCTCTCCCTGCAGCTAACACAAGCGCCTGGCAGGGACCAGAGCGCTTCTCATGCATCCCTGCCCAAGAAGCACAGCAGCCAAACAAGTTGTGCAAGGCAAAAAGTCTGCTCGTCATCGCTACATGTCACGCTTTGGAAGAGATGCCACGGTACCACTCACCTCTTCTTCCTCTTCTTCTTCCTCTTCTTCTTCTTCTTCTTCTTCTTCTTCTTCCTCCTCTTTTGTGCATGGTCAGTCCCACAACTCCTTGTCAAGGTTCTCCCTCTGCAGGAACCGTGGACAGCTTGGCCTCTATTCCTGCTGCTGCTCTCTGCAGCTCTGGGACTTGCCTTTGCCAGCCTGCAAGGGATCTTTTCTCAGGCTAAACTGAAGAATGCCTCAGCCTACTCCTGGCTACGCTTGGGCTTGAGCTAATGCTTGTGAGCCTGGGTTCTGAAACAGAGTCACAAAGGGAAAAAAAATGACACGAAGAAACATAACATGAATTAACATAAAATCAAGAAAATTAATAAATTAACAACAAAATAAAATACAATTCATTGTGTTCTGTGTCCTTGCAATTGATTTTGGAACTGAAACCCCTCTGTCCTTTCAGGGAAACAGTCTCTTAGATATTGGACTGGCGGACAGGAGAGGAGAGGAGAAGAGAGGAGAGGAGAGGAGAGGAGAGGAGAGCAGTTCTGCTCTGTCAGGCCTGCAGTTCTGCGTGACAAGCCCTGAGCGAGCCCTGAGACCTCCATACATGATACTACAGGCAGTATTGCTACTGGAAGTAAGGCTGCACTGGCAACAAATCCACACTGTCTTTTTGCAAAAAAGGGACTCTATTAGGTTGCTTACTCCCCTATTTTGTAGGTACAGGGACTGATTTGGAGCCAGCACCCCAAAGGCTTCCTCCAAAGGGCTGCACATATGCGGCTGTGTCACCCCCATGTCACAATGCCAGCACCCGGCAACGCAGTGGTCACGAGGCCCCACGCAGGATCCAGAGGAGCAGCCTCCCGTGTCCACTGCCAGAGCTGGCCCGGGGGCAGCCCCAGCACATCTGACAGGAAGCACTTGAGGAGCTGCTGGACTCACAGGCCAGGGGCTGAGGGAAGAAAACCTTGCATGAGGCTGCTGGAGGTTCTCCGCTGCAAGACAATCTGCTGGCAGGGCCACCTTCCAAGCTCGGCTCATGGATGCAAATCCTTTTCAACTGGATAGCAGTGGCAAGACCAAGGCAATTCCTTCTTGAGGAGCACTGCACAGCTCACCATCCTCATCTCCTACAGAGCAACGCTCAGGAGCCGTAAGAGATAGGATGTCGAGGGCTTGCAAGGGCTTGCAAGGGCTTGCAGTACTTTGGAACACCCACTGGTGTCCTACACAGGGACAGCAAGGATTCTTGCCCACAAGGTCTATCAGCTCAGAGGCACTTGGGCACTCTGGCAAGTCCGCGACATAGCTCCAGCTCAAGGGAGGATAGGGCTTGGGCAGCTCCTGGGAAGCATGAGCAGCCTGTGGGACAAGGAGCCAGGTCTGGCTCACATGCTCAGGGAACAGCCCATGGCCAGCACTGGGCTCAGCAAGAAACTTTTTCCCCCGGGGCACATCGGCACTGGTCCCCGGCGGATTTTTGCCTTCCTCTGCACTTCTCAGCACCGCCCCTTGCCACCATTTCTTTGGGCCATTTGGCCTGGGAGCCGGCTGCTCATGCTCCACCATGCTGGCAGCCGCAGCTGCCACTTCTCAGCTCTCCCTGCAGCTAACACAAGCGCCTGGCAGGGACCAGAGCGCTTCTCATGCATCCCTGCCCAAGAAGCACAGCAGCCAAACAAGTTGTGGAAGGCAAAAAGTCTGCTCGTCATCGCTACATGTCACGCTTTGGAAGAGATGCCACGGTACCACTCACCTCTTTTTCCTCTTCTTCCTCTTCTTCTTCTTCTTCTTCTTCTTCTTCTTCTTCTTCTTCTTCTTCTTCCTCCTCTTTTGTGCATGGTCAGTCCCACAACTCCTTGTCAAGGTTCTCCCTCTGCAGGAACCGCGCACAGCTTGGCCTCTATTCCTGCTGCTGCTCTCTGCAGCTCTGGGACTTGCCTTTGCCAGCCTGCAAGGGATCTTTTCTCAGGCTAAACTGAAGAATGCCTCAGCCTACTCCTGGCTACACTTGGGCTTGAGCTAATGCTTGTGAGCCTGGGTTCTGAAACAGAGTCACAAAGGGAAAAAAAATGACACGAAGAAACATAACATGAATTAACATAAAATCAAGAAAATTAATAAATTAACAACAAAATAAAATAAAATTCATTGTGTTATGTGTCCTTGCAATTGATTTTGGAACTGAAACCCCTCTGTCCTTTCAGGCAAACAGTCTCTTAGATATTGGACTGGCGGGCAGGAGAGGAGAGGAGAAGAGAGGAGAGGAGAGGAGAGGAGAGGAGAGGAGAGGAGAGCAGTTCTGCTCTGTCAGGCCTGCAGTTCTGCGTGACAAGCCCTGAGCGAGCCCTGAGACCTCCATACATGATACTACAGGCAGTATTGCTACTGGAAGTAAGGCTGCACTGGCAACAAATCCACACTGTCTTTTTGCAAAAAAGGGACTCTATTAGGTTGCTTACTCCCCTATTTTGTAGGTACAGGGACTGATTTGGAGCCAGCACCCCAAAGGCTTCCTCCAAAGGGCTGCACATATGCGGCTGTGTCACCCCCATGTCACAATGCCAGCACCCGGCAACGCAGTGGTCACCAGGCCCCACGCAGGATCCAGAGGAGCAGCCTCCCGTGTCCACTGCCAGAGCTGGCCCGGGGGCAGCCCCAGCACATCTGACAGGAAGCACTTGAGGAGCTGCTGGACTCACAGGCCAGGGGCTGAGGGAAGAAAACCTTGCATGAGGCTGCTGGAGGTTCTCCGCTGCAAGACAATCTGCTGGCAGGGCCACCTTCCAAGCTCGGCTCATGGATGCAAATCCTTTTCAACTGGATAGCAGTGGCAAGACCAAGGCAATTCCTTCTTGAGGAGCACTGCACAGCTCACCATCCTCATCTCCTACAGAGCAACGCTCAGGAGCCGTAAGAGATAGGATGTCGAGGGCTTGCAAGGGCTTGCAAGGGCTTGCAGTACTTTGGAACACCCACTGGTGTCCTACACAGGGACAGCAAGGATTCTTGCCCACAAGGTCTATCAGCTCAGAGGCACTTGGGCACTCTGGCAAGTCCGCGACATAGCTCCAGCTCAAGGGAGGATAGGGCTTGGGCAGCTCCTGGGAAGCATGAGCAGCCTGTGGGACAAGGAGCCAGGTCTGGCTCACATGCTCAGGGAACAGCCCATGGCCAGCACTGGGCTCAGCAAGAAACTTTTTCCCCCGGGGCACATCGGCACTGGTCCCCGGCGGATTTTTGCCTTCCTCTGCACTTCTCAGCACCGCCCCTTGCCACCATTTCTTTGGGCCATTTGGCCTGGGAGCCGGCTGCTCATGCTCCACCATGCTGGCAGCCGCAGCTGCCACTTCTCAGCTCTCCCTGCAGCTAACACAAGCGCCTGGCAGGGACCAGAGCGCTTCTCATGCATCCCTGCCCAAGAAGCACAGCAGCCAAACAAGTTGTGGAAGGCAAAAAGTCTGCTCGTCATCGCTACATGTCACGCTTTGGAAGAGATGCCACGGTACCACTCACCTCTTTTTCCTCTTCTTCCTCTTCTTCTTCTTCTTCTTCTTCTTCTTCTTCTTCTTCTTCTTCCTCCTCTTTTGTGCATGGTCAGTCCCACAACTCCTTGTCAAGGTTCTCCCTCTGCAGGAACCGCGCACAGCTTGGCCTCTATTCCTGCTGCTGCTCTCTGCAGCTCTGGGACTTGCCTTTGCCAGCCTGCAAGGGATCTTTTCTCAGGCTAAACTGAACAATGCCTCAGCCTACTCCTGGCTACACTTGGGCTTGAGCTAATGCTTGTGAGCCTGGGTTCTGAAACAGAGTCACAAAGGGAAAAAAAATGACACGAAGAAACATAACATGAATTAACATAAAATCAAGAAAATTAATAAATTAACAACAAAATAAAATAAAATTCATTGTGTTATGTGTCCTTGCAATTGATTTTGGAACTGAAACCCCTCTGTCCTTTCAGGCAAACAGTCTCTTAGATATTGGACTGGCGGGCAGGAGAGGAGAGGAGAAGAGAGGAGAGGAGAGGAGAGGAGAGGAGAGGAGAGGAGAGGAGAGCAGTTCTGCTCTGTCAGGCCTGCAGTTCTGCGTGACAAGCCCTGAGCGAGCCCTGAGACCTCCATACATGATACTACAGGCAGTATTGCTACTGGAAGTAAGGCTGCACTGGCAACAAATCCACACTGTCTTTTTGCAAAAAAGGGACTCTATTAGGTTGCTTACTCCCCTATTTTGTAGGTACAGGGACTGATTTGGAGCCAGCACCCCAAAGGCTTCCTCCAAAGGGCTGCACATATGCGGCTGTGTCACCCCCATGTCACAATGCCAGCACCCGGCAACGCAGTGGTCACCAGGCCCCACGCAGGATCCAGAGGAGCAGCCTCCCGTGTCCACTGCCAGAGCTGGCCCGGGGGCAGCCCCAGCACATCTGACAGGAAGCACTTGAGGAGCTGCTGGAATCACAGGCCAGGGGCTGAGGGAAGAAAACCTTGCATGAGGCTGCTGGAGGTTCTCCGCTGCAAGACAATCTGCTGGCAGGGCCACCTTCCAAGCTCGGCTCATGGATGCAAATCCTTTTCAACTGGATAGCAGTGGCAAGACCAAGGCAATTCCTTCTTGAGGAGCACTGCACAGCTCACCATCCTCATCTCCTACACAGCAACGCTCAGGAGCTGTAAGAGACAGGATGTCGAGGGCTTGCAAGGGCTTGCAAGGGCTTGCAGTACTTTGGAACACCCACTGGTGTCCTACACAGGGACAGCAAGGATTCTTGCCCACAAGGTCTATCAGCTCAGAGGCACTTGGGCACTCTGGCAAGTCCGCGACATAGCTCCAGCTCAAGGGAGGATAGGGCTTGGGCAGCTCCTGGGAAGCATGAGCAGCCTGTGGGACAAGGAGCCAGGTCTGGCTCACATGCTCAGGGAACAGCCCATGGCCAGCACTGGGCTCAGCAAGGAACTTTTTCCCCCGGGGCACATCGGCACTGGTCCCCGGCGGATTTTTGCCTTCCTCTGCAGTTCTCAGCACCGCCCCTTGCCACCATTTCTTTGGGCCATTTGGCCTGGGAGCCGGCTGCTCATGCTCCACCATGCTGGCAGCCGCAGCTGCCAATTCTCAGCCGCAGCTGCCACTTCTCAGCTCTCCCTGCAGCTAACACAAGCGCCTGGCAGGGACCAGAGCGCTTCTCATGCATCCCTGCCCAAGAAGCACAGCAGCCAAACAAGTTGTGCAAGGCAAAAAGTCTGCTCGTCATCGCTACATGTCACGCTTTGGAAGAGATGCCACGGTACCACTCACCTCTTCTTCCTCTTCTTCTTCCTCTTCTTCTTCTTCTTCTTCTTCTTCTTCTTCCTCCTCTTTTGTGCATGGTCAGTCCCACAACTCCTTGTCAAGGTTCTCCCTCTGCAGGAACCGTGGACAGCTTGGCCTCTATTCCTGCTGCTGCTCTCTGCAGCTCTGGGACTTGCCTTTGCCAGCCTGCAAGGGATCTTTTCTCAGGCTAAACTGAAGAATGCCTCAGCCTACTCCTGGCTACGCTTGGGCTTGAGCTAATGCTTGTGAGCCTGGGTTCTGAAACAGAGTCACAAAGGGAAAAAAAATGACACGAAGAAACATAACATGAATTAACATAAAATCAAGAAAATTAATAAATTAACAACAAAATAAAATACAATTCATTGTGTTCTGTGTCCTTGACATTGATTTTGGAACTGAAAACCCTCTGTCCTTTCAGGGAAACAGTCTCTTAGATATTGGACTGGCGGACAGGAGAGGAGAGGAGAAGAGAGGAGAGGAGAGGAGAGGAGAGGAGAGCAGTTCTGCTCTGTCAGGCCTGCAGTTCTGCGTGACAAGCCCTGAGCGAGCCCTGAGACCTCCATACATGATACTACAGGCAGTATTGCTACTGGAAGTAAGGCTGCACTGGCAACAAATCCACACTGTCTTTTTGCAAAAAAGGGACTCTATTAGGTTGCTTACTCCCCTATTTTGTAGGTACAGGGACTGATTTGGAGCCAGCACCCCAAAGGCTTCCTCCAAAGGGCTGCACATATGCGGCTGTGTCACCCCCATGTCACAATGCCAGCACCCGGCAACGCAGTGGTCACCAGGCCCCACGCAGGATCCAGAGGAGCAGCCTCCCGTGTCCACTGCCAGAGCTGGCCCGGGGGCAGCCCCAGCACATCTGACAGGAAGCACTTGAGGAGCTGCTGGACTCACAGGCCAGGGGCTGAGGGAAGAAAACCTTGCATGAGGCTGCTGGAGGTTCTCCGCTGCAAGACAATCTGCTGGCAGGGCCACCTTCCAAGCTCGGCTCATGGATGCAAATCCTTTTCAACTGGATAGCAGTGGCAAGACCAAGGCAATTCCTTCTTGAGGAGCACTGCACAGCTCACCATCCTCATCTCCTACAGAGCAACGCTCAGGAGCCGTAAGAGATAGGATGTCGAGGGCTTGCAAGGGCTTGCAAGGGCTTGCAGTACTTTGGAACACCCACTGGTGTCCTACACAGGGACAGCAAGGATTCTTGCCCACAAGGTCTATCAGCTCAGAGGCACTTGGGCACTCTGGCAAGTCCGCGACATAGCTCCAGCTCAAGGGAGGATAGGGCTTGGGCAGCTCCTGGGAAGCATGAGCAGCCTGTGGGACAAGGAGCCAGGTCTGGCTCACATGCTCAGGGAACAGCCCATGGCCAGCACTGGGCTCAGCAAGAAACTTTTTCCCCCGGGGCACATCGGCACTGGTCCCCGGCGGATTTTTGCCTTCCTCTGCACTTCTCAGCACCGCCCCTTGCCACCATTTCTTTGGGCCATTTGGCCTGGGAGCCGGCTGCTCATGCTCCACCATGCTGGCAGCCGCAGCTGCCACTTCTCAGCTCTCCCTGCAGCTAACACAAGCGCCTGGCAGGGACCAGAGCGCTTCTCATGCATCCCTGCCCAAGAAGCACAGCAGCCAAACAAGTTGTGGAAGGCAAAAAGTCTGCTCGTCATCGCTACATGTCACGCTTTGGAAGAGATGCCACGGTACCACTCACCTCTTTTTCCTCTTCTTCCTCTTCTTCTTCTTCTTCTTCTTCTTCTTCTTCTTCTTCTTCTTCCTCCTCTTTTGTGCATGGTCAGTCCCACAACTCCTTGTCAAGGTTCTCCCTCTGCAGGAACCGCGCACAGCTTGGCCTCTATTCCTGCTGCTGCTCTCTGCAGCTCTGGGACTTGCCTTTGCCAGCCTGCAAGGGATCTTTTCTCAGGCTAAACTGAACAATGCCTCAGCCTACTCCTGGCTACACTTGGGCTTGAGCTAATGCTTGTGAGCCTGGGTTCTGAAACAGAGTCACAAAGGGAAAAAAAATGACACGAAGAAACATAACATGAATTAACATAAAATCAAGAAAATTAATAAATTAACAACAAAATAAAATAAAATTCATTGTGTTATGTGTCCTTGCAATTGATTTTGGAACTGAAACCCCTCTGTCCTTTCAGGCAAACAGTCTCTTAGATATTGGACTGGCGGGCAGGAGAGGAGAGGAGAAGAGAGGAGAGGAGAGGAGAGGAGAGGAGAGGAGAGGAGAGCAGTTCTGCTCTGTCAGGCCTGCAGTTCTGCGTGACAAGCCCTGAGCGAGCCCTGAGACCTCCATACATGATACTACAGGCAGTATTGCTACTGGAAGTAAGGCTGCACTGGCAACAAATCCACACTGTCTTTTTGCAAAAAAGGGACTCTATTAGGTTGCTTACTCCCCTATTTTGTAGGTACAGGGACTGATTTGGAGCCAGCACCCCAAAGGCTTCCTCCAAAGGGCTGCACATATGCGGCTGTGTCACCCCCATGTCACAATGCCAGCACCCGGCAACGCAGTGGTCACCAGGCCCCACGCAGGATCCAGAGGAGCAGCCTCCCGTGTCCACTGCCAGAGCTGGCCCGGGGGCAGCCCCAGCACATCTGACAGGAAGCACTTGAGGAGCTGCTGGAATCACAGGCCAGGGGCTGAGGGAAGAAAACCTTGCATGAGGCTGCTGGAGGTTCTCCGCTGCAAGACAATCTGCTGGCAGGGCCACCTTCCAAGCTCGGCTCATGGATGCAAATCCTTTTCAACTGGATAGCAGTGGCAAGACCAAGGCAATTCCTTCTTGAGGAGCACTGCACAGCTCACCATCCTCATCTCCTACACAGCAACGCTCAGGAGCCGTAAGAGACAGGATGTCGAGGGCTTGCAAGGGCTTGCAAGGGCTTGCAGTACTTTGGAACACCCACTGGTGTCCTACACAGGGACAGCAAGGATTCTTGCCCACAAGGTCTAGCAGCTCAGAGGCACTTGGGCACTCTGGCAAGTCCGCGACATAGCTCCAGCTCAAGGGAGGATAGGGCTTGGGCAGCTCCTGGGAAGCATGAGCAGCCTGTGGGACAAGGAGCCAGGTCTGGCTCACATGCTCAGGGAACAGCCCATGGCCAGCACTGGGCTCAGCAAGGAACTTTTTCCCCCGGGGCACATCGGCACTGGTCCCCGGCGGATTTTTGCCTTCCTCTGCAGTTCTCAGCACCGCCCCTTGCCACCATTTCTTTGGGCCATTTGGCCTGGGAGCCGGCTGCTCATGCTCCACCATGCTGGCAGCCGCAGCTGCCAATTCTCAGCCGCAGCTGCCACTTCTCAGCTCTCCCTGCAGCTAACACAAGCGCCTGGCAGGGACCAGAGCGCTTCTCATGCATCCCTGCCCAAGAAGCACAGCAGCCAAACAAGTTGTGCAAGGCAAAAAGTCTGCTCGTCATCGCTACATGTCACGCTTTGGAAGAGATGCCACGGTACCACTCACCTCTTCTTCCTCTTCTTCTTCCTCTTCTTCTTCTTCTTCTTCTTCTTCTTCTTCCTCCTCTTTTGTGCATGGTCAGTCCCACAACTCCTTGTCAAGGTTCTCCCTCTGCAGGAACCGTGGACAGCTTGGCCTCTATTCCTGCTGCTGCTCTCTGCAGCTCTGGGACTTGCCTTTGCCAGCCTGCAAGGGATCTTTTCTCAGGCTAAACTGAACAATGCCTCAGCCTACTCCTGGCTACGCTTGGGCTTGAGCTAATGCTTGTGAGCCTGGCTTCTGAAACAGAGTCACAAAGGGAAAAAAAATGACACGAAGAAACATAACATGAATTAACATAAAATCAAGAAAATTAATAAATTAACAACAAAATAAAATACAATTCATTGTGTTCTGTGTCCTTGACATTGATTTTGGAACTGAAAACCCTCTGTCCTTTCAGGGAAACAGTCTCTTAGATATTGGACTGGCGGACAGGAGAGGAGAGGAGAAGAGAGGAGAGGAGAGGAGAGGAGAGGAGAGCAGTTCTGCTCTGTCAGGCCTGCAGTTCTGCGTGACAAGCCCTGAGCGAGCCCTGAGACCTCCATACATGATACTACAGGCAGTATTGCTACTGGAAGGAAGGCTGCACTGGCAACAAATCCACACTGTCTTTTTGCAAAAAAGGGACTCTATTAGGTTGCTTACTCCCCTATTTTGTAGCTACAGGGACTGATTTGGAGCCAGAACCCCAAAGGCTTCCTCCAAAGGGCTGCACATATGCGGCTGTGTCACCCCCATGTCACAATGCCAGCACCCGGCAACGCAGTGGTCACGAGGCCCCACGCAGGATCCAGAGGAGCAGCCTCCCGTGTCCACTGCCAGAGCTGGCCCGGGGGCAGCCCCAGCACATCTGACAGGAAGCACTTGAGGAGCTGCTGGACTCACAGGCCAGGGGCTGAGGGAAGAAAACCTTGCATGAGGCTGCTGGAGGTTCTCCGCTGCAAGACAATCTGCTGGCAGGGCCACCTTCCAAGCTCGGCTCATGGATGCAAATCCTTTTCAACTGGATAGCAGTGGCAAGACCAAGGCAATTCCTTCTTGAGGAGCACTGCACAGCTCACCATCCTCATCTCCTACAGAGCAACGCTCAGGAGCCGTAAGAGATAGGATGTCGAGGGCTTGCAAGGGCTTGCAAGGGCTTGCAGTACTTTGGAACACCCACTGGTGTCCTACACAGGGACAGCAAGGATTCTTGCCCACAAGGTCTATCAGCTCAGAGGCACTTGGGCACTCTGGCAAGTCCGCGACATAGCTCCAGCTCAAGGGAGGATAGGGCTTGGGCAGCTCCTGGGAAGCATGAGCAGCCTGTGGGACAAGGAGCCAGGTCTGGCTCACATGCTCAGGGAACAGCCCATGGCCAGCACTGGGCTCAGCAAGAAACTTTTTCCCCCGGGGCACATCGGCACTGGTCCCCGGCGGATTTTTGCCTTCCTCTGCACTTCTCAGCACCGCCCCTTGCCACCATTTCTTTGGGCCATTTGGCCTGGGAGCCGGCTGCTCATGCTCCACCATGCTGGCAGCCGCAGCTGCCACTTCTCAGCTCTCCCTGCAGCTAACACAAGCGCCTGGCAGGGACCAGAGCGCTTCTCATGCATCCCTGCCCAAGAAGCACAGCAGCCAAACAAGTTGTGGAAGGCAAAAAGTCTGCTCGTCATCGCTACATGTCACGCTTTGGAAGAGATGCCACGGTACCACTCACCTCTTTTTCCTCTTCTTCCTCTTCTTCTTCTTCTTCTTCTTCTTCTTCTTCTTCTTCTTCTTCCTCCTCTTTTGTGCATGGTCAGTCCCACAACTCCTTGTCAAGGTTCTCCCTCTGCAGGAACCGCGCACAGCTTGGCCTCTATTCCTGCTGCTGCTCTCTGCAGCTCTGGGACTTGCCTTTGCCAGCCTGCAAGGGATCTTTTCTCAGGCTAAACTGAAGAATGCCTCAGCCTACTCCTGGCTACACTTGGGCTTGAGCTAATGCTTGTGAGCCTGGGTTCTGAAACAGAGTCACAAAGGGAAAAAAAATGACACGAAGAAACATAACATGAATTAA